>NW_011494951.1:9197418-9207498 GCF_000754665.1 Bison bison bison | reverse complement strand
TAGAATGGACTGGTTGGATGTCCTTGCAGTCCAAGGGACTCTCAAGGGTCTTCTCCAACACCACAGTTCAAAAGCATCAATTCTTAAGCGCTCAGCTTTCTTCACAGTCCAACTCTCACATCCATACATGACCACTGGAAAAACCATAGCCTTGACTAGATGGACCTTTGTTGGCAAAGTAATGTCTCTGCTTTTCAATATGCTATCTAGGTTGGTCATAACTTTCCTTCCAAGGAGTAAGCGTCTTTTAATTTCATGGCTGCAGTTACCATCTGCAGTGATTTTGGAGCCCCCCAAAATAAAGTCTGAAACTATTTCCACTGTTTCCCCATCTATTTCCCATGAAGTGATGGGACCAGATGCCATGATCTTCGTTTTCTGAATGTTGAGCTTTATGCCAACTTTTTCACTCTCCTCTTTCACCTTTATCAAGAGGCTTTTTAGTTCCTCTTCACTTTCTGCCAAGTTGTTTTAATTGTGTATAGTCTAGAGTTTTAAAAATATTTATTTTTTGTATAGCTAAAACATGTACATTTATAAAATTCAAAAAAAAAGATGTGCAATCAAAAGGAAATCTCTTCTCCTTCCCTACTGTCTCCCAGACATCCAGGTTCCCTCTCTAGGGGCAATTCCTGTTGCTTGTGACTTCTATGTCCTACCCCCTATGAAAGTCCTGTATGCAAATTCTTGCACCTTGTTTTTTCACCTGGCTTGGAGATCTTTCCATATCAATATATAGATAAAGCTGCCTTATTCTTTTTTTAGTGGTTATAGAATATCCATCATAAAGGTGTATTATATTTAACAGGTCACCTATCGATGAATATTTGGGATATTTTTATCCTTGTGCTATTACAAACAATAATGCCATGGATATTTATATATATATTTCTTTGCATGTGGTTTATAACATGAGCAGCAATAGCTTTTCCTAGTTTGTTTTTTCACTTCGTTTGTGTATTTTTAAAAATCACTTTATTGTGAAAGTATTTTTTGAGGTTTAATTTCTTGTGCTTAGAAGGCCGTTCCCATTTCAAGATAACAAGAATAATTCTTCTTTTCTTTTAGCTTTTTGTTTCATTTATATATTTAAAAATTTAGTTGCTCAGTTGTGTCCAACTCTTTGCGACCTCATGGACTGTAGCCCACCAGGCTCTCAGAATTTCCCAGGGAAGGATACTGGCGTGGGTTGTCATTTCCTTCTCTTTGTTTCATTTTTCATGTTTAAAATTTGAGTTACTGGAAATTTTTCTGATGAAAAGTGTGAGGTAGGGATGCACCATTATATTTTCAACACTTTGTATTAAATGATTCATCCTTCACCCATTGGTTTGCAATGAATTTGGCTATTTTGCATGAGAATAAATTATGTGAGTCATGACTCTATACACATTACAACATTTTTAAAGTTTTTTGAGGTTTAATGTGAGCATCATAAAACTGATCAATGTAAAACATACAATTCAATGTACACCACAATCTACTTCAGAACATTTTCAAAACTACAAAAGGAAATCTTATACACATTAGTAGTCACTCCTCATATAAAATATCCTGAAAGATTGCATTGAATTATGTAAATTTATGTAGAATTTGTGTTAAAATGTATTTTTTCCCACTGTTGTGCTCCTTTGGAGTTATAAAATTCTGGTCAACCACTTGTAAAAGAATGAAACTAGAACACTTTCTAACACCATATACAAAAATAAACTCAAAATGGATTAAAGATCTCAACGTAAGACCAGAAACTATAAAACTCCTAGAGGAGAACATAGGCAAAACACTCTCCGACATACATCACAGCAGGATCCTCTATGACCCACCTCCCAGAATATTGGAAATAAAAGCAAAAATAAACAAATGGGACCTAATTAAACTTAAAAGCTTCTGCACATCAAAGGAAACTATTAGCAAGGTGAAAAGACAGTCTTCAGAATGGGAGAAAATAATAGCAAATGAAGCAACCGACAAACAACTAATCTCAAAAATATACAAGCAACTCCTACAGCTCAACTCCAGAAAAATAAATGACCCAATCAAAAAATGGGCCAAAGATCTAAATAGACATTTCTCCAAAGAAGACATACAGATGACTAACAAACACATGAAAAGATGCTCAACATCACTCATTATCAGAGAAATGCAAATCAAAACCACTATGAGATACCATTTCACACCAGTCAGAATGGCTGCGATCCAAAAGTCTACAAATAATAAATGCTGGAGAGGGTGTGGAGTTATAAAATTAAAGGTCTGGAACTATTGTTATTTTGAACAGATCTGTCCTGGATATTAATTGTAAATGACTCTGTATGCAATTTTTCTGTAAGGATTACAAAGTAACAGAACTTTAATTCTTTTAAACATATATTTTTAAAATTACTCTGTGGTACTGTAGATTTCAAAACCTTCATGTTAATGCGTATTTTGAATCTGTAATGTAGGAATGTAGTATACAGTGTTTTACAAATCTTCTTGGTCATAGAACCCTTTGTTTTTGTTAAACTAGCTATGTAAAATACTTGGAAAAACACTGGATAAATTAGAGCAAAGGTTCAACTTTTAGAACATCTGTCCACAGTTGGAGATCTTTCTGTAAATAGTATGGTTTTCTTTTATTGTAAAATAAAATAAACGCATGCATACATGGTCAACTAATACTTGACAAGGGAGCCAAGAATACTCACAAGGCAAAATATAGTCTCTTCAATAAATAAATGATGTTGGAAAAACTAGATATTCACACAAACACAAAAAAAAAAAAAAAGAAAGAAAGAAACTGGAATCCTGTCTCACATCACTCAGGAAAATAACTCAAAAAGGGTTAAAGACTTAAATGTAAGGCTGAACATCATAAAACCTCTGGAAGAACACATAGGAAAAAAGCACAGTAACATTGGTCTTGACACCAGTTTTGGGGATATAGTACCAAAAGCATAAGCAACAACAGCCAAAATAAACAAACGGGACTACATCAAATTAAAAAGTTTCTGCACAGCAAAAGAAATGATGAACAAAATGAAAGGGCAAATATGGGAGAGAAAATATTTGCCAATCATGTATCCGATAAGGGGTTAATATCCAAAATACATAGTGAGCTCGTATAATTCAATAGTAAAAACCAAATAATCCAATTAAAAACGGGCAAAGGATCTGAATAGGCAGTTTTTTCCCCCAAAGAAGATATATGAATGGACAGCAACATCAAAGATGCTCAACATCACCAATCATCAGGAAAATGCAGATCAGAAACACATCGAGCTATCACACTCTATTGGAAAGAGAACACAAGTGATGAGAACGTGGAGAAAAACAATATGGTACACCCTTGATGAGAATATGAACTTGTATAGCCATTGGAAGAGACAGTATGGAGATTCCTCAAGAAATTAAAATTAGAACTACCATTCTAATTTTAGACTCAGCAATCCTACTTTTGGGGTATATATCTGAAGGAAATGAAAATCATTACCTTGAAGAGATATCTGAATTCCTACAAAAAATCTAATTCAAAAAGTATATCCACCCCAACATTCATAGCAGCATCATTCACACTAGCCAAGACATGGACGCCACCTAAGTTTCCACTGACAGATGAATGGATGAGGGTAATATATGAATGAATAAAGGAAATATATAGAATATACAGTATAATATTATTCAGCCACAAAAAGTAAACTCTGCCATTTGCGACCACATGGAGAGCCCGAGGGCTCAAGTGCACACAGCCCTGAAACAGCCCAGGTAGGTAGGATTTGAACCAAGCTCTTCTGTCTCTGAACACTTGGGTTTCTTCCCGACATCATGTGAGGGAAACTGTAGCATGACTTCATGGCAAAGGGCTCAATTACTAATTCAATTTGAAAATGTGTTTTGCCTGGAAGTCATTAGAAGGATAGGTAAGCATGGCTGCCAAAGTGAGACACATCCTTGGCTTATAGGGGAAGGGATTTCACAACAGTGGGCTGTGTCCTTCTCTGGGATGTGAGCAGGACAGGACGGGAACTGAGGTGCTCACACCCCAGTGCCTTCTGTCTGTGCGTCCTCAGCTCTGCCTTGGGGGCTTGGGTTTTCCTTCTCAGACTGCCTTCTTCTGTTGACCATGAAGCCCCTCCCTCTCCTGTCTCTACTCCAGGCTCCATGATTGCGCAGCCACATGGTGTGATGGCTGACTATTGCCTTTTCTCCACCAGAATGTAAACTCCATCACTGACACTCAGGGCAGAGACTAATCTACAGCAGAGGCTCAACAAGGGTTGAGTGAAGGAAAAGAGTTAATCGATATTTATTCTTATCAACAGCTCCTGATTTATAAAGCTCTGGCTGCTTTATATAAAAGGCGATGATGGTACAGCAATAATCAGTGCTGACATTTGTCAAACAGTTTGTTGTCTATTTGACACGTGAAGCCCTGTCTTCCCAAAGACCCTCTCCTGGTAGGTCAGATAGGGAACCCATGTGCAGAGAAGTCAGGTGACTTGTCTGCAGTCACAAAGCTAGTGCTACACCAGGAATTTGAACCCAGGTTTTCAATTTCATGGATTCTTCTTCCAGAGCTATTTGATTCATAAACTTAAAAGCTACCATAATGAAACAGGATGTTGCAGCTGCCATCTGCCAAGATTCTAAAAAAAGAGTAAACACCATACCTTGCTCTGGGATGGGGGTTGCTCCAGAATTCTAAATCCACAATAGACTGAGGATCTTTCATGAGAGCTCAGAGAAAATCTTGCTTTGGTACCAGACAGAAAAACAGATCCAAGTTCTCAGAGATTTTCAAATAGTTGTGCTAAAAATAATTCTCTCCTTTGGTCCCAGAGAGACAGAGGCACTGGAAGTCATTCACCGGGTGAGGCTCAGTCAGGGCCAGTTATGTTTTGTTTAACATAAACTGGGGAGCGCCGTCTTCTCTCGCCCGTTAAGTGTACAGGCGCCTCCATCTCTTGTGTGTCGTGGCCTCGTTTTCAGATTTGTTTACTTAATTTTTTCCCCTCTTCATTTGTTTTCCACTGAGTGAATGTTTCAGGAAAAAAATTACTCACTGACTGGAAATTAGTTGTTAACTTAGAACAGTTATGTCCTATTTGAGCATTTTCAGTGTAGAATCTTCAGATTCTGGACTTGGGCTTGTGTCTCCTGGGATAGCAAGGGGAGTGGTCCCTATTCTGGATAAATACGGCAGGAAAATGGTCCATCATTCTACATGCTGCAAAGTGAAAGAGGGGGACAAATCCTGTATTGCTGTTTTCTTTGTTCTCTGCTGAATGGATAAATGATTGGATATTTTTAGAAGGCTAATAGGTCTTTGTTCCTGTAGAGAACTGATTACAACAACTCAAAAGGCAGATGGTTCTCCAAACCCTTTGATGATTCATCGTCAGTGCAATTAGTTTCCTTCTGTCCTTTGGGTAAGAACTTCACGTATCTTCTCAGCAAAAGTAGTATGTAGTTTATGATGGCATTTACGGAAAATAAGTCACCGAAAAATTTTGTTTTTTATCTTGCTTTCCCCACCATACTTTTCAAGCTACTTAGAATGCAAATTGAAAGAAGTATTTCTGGTTGGGGAAGTGGGCACAAGTCACAAATTTTTACCAAGAAGACTGGTGGCCTCCTTACTCTGAAAAGGTTTACTTCGCCTTGGCTATCTGTCCTCCCATATTTGGGTTAATTGCTCAGTGGGTAAAGAATCTGCCTGCAATGCAGGAGACACAGGAGATATGGGTTCAATCCCCAGGTTGGAAAGATACCCTGGAGAAGGAAATGGCAACCTGCTCCAGTATTCTTGCCTGGAGAATCCCATGGACAGAGGAGCCTGACAGGCTAAGGTCTTTGAGGTCGCTAAGAGTCG
This sequence comes from Bison bison bison, assembly GCF_000754665.1. Taxonomy (NCBI): domain Eukaryota; kingdom Metazoa; phylum Chordata; class Mammalia; order Artiodactyla; family Bovidae; genus Bison; species Bison bison. The sequence goes on along the minus strand of NW_011494951.1, from coordinate 9,201,647 downwards.
GACATGACTGAGTGACTAAGCAAACATGCACGTCCACCATCACCCCCCAATCTGAAAAAAATAGTCTTTTGAATTTGTTGGCTGTGCAAAATCTGAGTGCTAACATAGGGTCACAAAACCAATGCCTTGAGCACAGACATGAGGCAGAGTTTTTGTTAATCAGAGAGAATCTCTGGGTTTATTTTTCTCATCCTCAAAACAAGATGGTTGTGTTTGATTATTCCTAAGTTTTCTCATAGTTCTTAAAATTGTTTCATCTCATGCTTAATGAAGTGGAACTTAAAAACTAATGTCAGCTTCTACATACATCAGAAGCGAGGTTGCTTGGAAGCAGATGCTTGTTATTGAGAGAAGTCCCTCAGGTCACCCTGTAAGTGCATAAAGGGATGACTTGATAGTGGCTTGAGGAAGACTTGCCTCTCAGGGACACTTGGAAGGAGACGGGTTGAGTTTGTTTACTTAAAGCCTCCAAGGTGTTCAGGAAAGGAAGGAATCAAGGGCCCAGTTCCTTCTCTCCATGATGCAAATTTAAAGAGTAGTCATGGATGACAGGATTGGCCTGATCCAAAGTCTGCTGTGAAGAAGGACACTGTGGACCAGAGGATGCAACTGAGCTGGGGGTATGCGGGAATCTGGGCCAAAAAGCCTAAAGGATTTGTAGTTGGCTGGTTTTGGAAGAATACGTGGTTGAGGCTGACTGTTCATCTGTCTTCATTCATTCTGTCATGGTGGCTCTTCTTTAGGAAACAGTGGTTGAACACACCATGGTGGGTTAAGAGGGTCATTATACTGAAGCCTGGTGAGTGGGTAATAATGAGGTCAGCTAGAACATCTCCTGCAAATGGACAAGCACTACTGGACTCTGCACAGAGTGAGGCCGCTTGGTAGAAGCTAAAACAACAAGGCAAGTGGACCATCAGGGATTTGTTTTTCACTTTCTGCCTGAGTTAGAAGTAGAAATGACCCCATTCAAACCAAGAAAGCCCCTAGAATTCTTAAATTGTTCATGGAGGGAGAGCATTTAGATCTTGACTAGTGTATGTGTGATCTTAGTCACTTAGTCGTGTCCCACTCTTTGCGACCCCATGGACTGTAGTCCCCTGTAGCCCGCCAGGTTCCTCTGTCCATGGGGATTCTCCAGGCAAGAATACTGGAGTGGGTTGCCATGCCCTCCTCCAGGGGATTGTCCTGACCCAAGGATCGAACTGGGGACTAAATGCATTGTAGGCAGATTCTGTATCAGCTGAGCTACCTGGGAAGTCCCTTGACTAGTCTACCTACTAATAAAAGCAAATGGAAACCTGAAAAGCAATTGGAAGAAAAAAATGGCATGACTATATTTGAACTTGAATTGGCACATGGATGATAGAGGCTGAATGTTTTCATTGGTTCATTCCTAGGGGTTGCACCGCAAAGCAACTCACTGTCATATGTAAGAAAATCCTGACTGTCTGAACTTAAAGGAATCTCCCCACACTCCCCTCTGAGGCCTTCTAAAAGCCTGGACTGGAATTGCAGTCCTTATAATCTTAATTACCATAATGCCAGCCTGTGGATATATATATATACATTTGTATACAAGTGATGACTTTATTTCTATTGAACTATAGTTGATTCACAATGTTGTATTGGCTTCTGATATACAGCAAATTGACTAAGTTATACATATATTTTCCTTTATAGTTTCTTACAAGATACTGAATATAGTTCCCTGTGCTATACAGTAGGATCTTGTTGTCCATCTATTAAGACATTTTATATGAAGTAGTTGTTGTTTTTCAGTTGCTAAGCATATCTGACTCTTTGTGACCCCATGTACTACAGCACACCAGGCTCCTTTGTCCTCCCCTGTCTCCTGGAGTTTCCTCAAATTCATGTCCATTGTGTTGGTGATACTATCCAACCATCTCATCCTCTGCCGCCTCCTCCTCCTTTTTTTTTTTTTAACTTTTCCGTGAGTTTTTTTCAAACTCTTCCAAGGAGTCAGTTCTTCACATCAGGTGGCCAAAGTATTGGAGTTTCAGTCTTAGTATCAGTATTTCCAATGAATATTCAGAGTTGGTTTCCTTTAGGATTGACTGGTTTGATCTCCTTGCAGTCCAAGGAACTCTCAAGAGTCTTTTCCAGTGCTACAATTTGAAAGAATCAATTCTTTGGCACTCAGCCTTCTTTATGGTCCAACTCTCATATCTGTACATGAACACTGGAAAAACCATAGCTTTGACTATAAGGACATTTGTTGGCAAAGTGATGTTTCTTCTTTTTAATATGCTGTCTAGGTTTTCACAGCCTTCCTGCCAAGGAGAAAGCATCTTTTAATTTCATGGCTGCAGTCACCATCAACAGTGATTTTGGAGCCCAAGAAAAGAAAATCTGTCACTGCTTCTACTGTCTCCCCTTCTATTTGCCATGAAGTGATGGGACTGGATACCATGATCTTTTATGTGTATTGAGTTTAAGCCAGCTTTCACTCTGCTCTTTCACCCTCATCAAGAGGCTGTTTAGTTCTTCTTCACTTTCTGCCATTAGAGTGGTATCATCTGCATATCTGAGATTGTTGCTATTTCTCCCGGCAATCTTGATTCCAGCTTGTGATTCATCCAGCAAGGCATTTCACACCATGTACTCTGCATAGAAATGAGTACATGTCTCTCATGTCTCCTGCAATGGCAGTTGCATTCTTTACCATTCGCACCACCTGGAAAACCTCATATAACAGAGTATGTATCTGCTAATCCCAAACTCCTAATTATTCCCTCCCCTCCCTTTCCCCTTTGAAAACCGTAAGTTTATTTTCTATATCTGTGAGTTTGTTTCTATTTTTTGCCTTTTTCTGTTTTGTAAATAAGTTCATTTGTATCTTTTTTTTTAATTAAAAAATTTTTTTTAAATAAGTGCTATCCTATGATATTTGTCTTTCTCTGATTTACTTAATATGATAATTTCTAGGTCCATCCATGTTGCTACAAATGGCATTATTTCCTTCATTTTTAATGGCTGAGTAATAGTCCATTGTATATATGCACCACATCTTCTTTATCCATCAGTTGATGGGCACTTGAGCTGCTTCCACATTTTGGTTATTATAAACAGCGTTGCTATGAACATTGGGGTGCGTGTAAGTGATGATTTCTTAAAGGGCTTTTCTCATTCACTTCTCTTTGTGTTGACACCGCCTCTGCCAAAGAGCTTAGAAATGGATGAATTTGTTGACTACCAGAGAGATAGATGTGTTCTTATTTTTCTGTTTTAACTTGGCCACGTTTTGGTACAATTTATGGATGGCATCACCAACTTGATGGACATGAGTTTGAGTGAACTCCAGGAGTTGGTGATGGACAGGGAGGCCTGGCATGCTGCGATTCATGGGGTCCCAAAGAGTTGAACACGACTGAGCAACTGAACTGAACTGATGGGTGTTCATATTTGCTTTTCTGTATCATTCATAATTTACTTAAATTCCCTATAGTGTTTGATGGCAAGGTTTCTTATTAAAATCACAGTAATTTTTTCATTCTGCAATATTTGATTTTTTCTTCATTATTTTTCATCTAAGATAATGTTTTATAATCTATGTTTTCCTGGACTTATGCTTCTTCACAGATAGAACACTTCTTTGAAATAATCTCCTAGTGTTCAGACCTTGACGGAATTAAAGCTTGTTATTGCCTATTTCATTCAGCTATTTTCATACTAATTTTAGAGACAGTGGCAAAAAAATGACGGGTAGAAAAATACGCTGAAGGGAGTATGGTCGTTGTTGTTTAGTTGCTGTGTTGTGTTCGACTGTTTGCGACCCCCACGGACAATAGCCTGCCAGGCTCCTCTGTCCATGGGATTTTCCTGGCAAGAATACTGGAGTGAGTTGCCAGTCCCTTCTCCAGGGGATCTTCTCGATCCAGGGATTGAACTCAGGCTTCCTGCAAGTCTCCTGCATTGACAGGTGGATTCTTTACTGATGAGCCACAGAGGAGAGAGTGACTGAAGGTAAGAAGTGGGGTTCTGTTTTTACCTGCCACTTATGCTCAGGCCGAGGTCTTATTCTGTCTTTTCTAAGGTAGATTATTTTTTTTCCTTTCAGCTTGTGATTTTTTTTTTTTCTGTAGGCTTAACTCACTTTTCAACTGAACTCAGTTCAATCTAGACCAGTCCAATCAATGTTCATGCAGCATTTCAGTGTGCTGGTGAAACAGCTCTCAAGAAAATGGCTTAGATGGGTAGTTTTGTCA
>NW_011494951.1:9166631-9197318 GCF_000754665.1 Bison bison bison | reverse complement strand
TTTGTCAATTTCCTTGGTGTAAATACTCCTGTCAGAGCCAGTTTCAAGCTACCAACCTGATTTACTGAAAGCAAAGCTGTGAAGAATTGCCCATTACTTGCTGGTCTCAGCTAATTCAGCACAACACTGAGAATACATACATGCATACATATATATATGTCAATTCCAGGTACTAGAATTATTTTAAAAAGAAGATCCTAGCTTATGTGCTAGGGCTTCCCTTGTGGCTCAGAAGGTAAAGAATCTGCCTGCAATGTGGGAGACCTGGGTTTGATCTCTGGGTAGGGAAGATTCTGCAGGTCCCCTGCAGAAGGGAAAGGCTACCCACTCCAGTATTCTGGCCTGGAGAATTCCACGGACTGTATAGTCCATGAGGTTGCAAAGAGTTGGACATGGCAGAATGACTTTCACTTTTTCAGCTTATGTGCGAAGACATTACATCATTTTCTCCTTTAATCCTCACCCTAACCTCCTTTTAAAAAAGTATTTATTCATTTATTTTTGTCTGTACTGGATCTTTGGGGCTGTGTATGGGCTTTTCTCTAGCTGCGGTTCATGGGTGTCTCATCGTAGTGGCTTCTCTTGTTGCTTCTGTAATTGTGATGCAGGGGTTTAGTTACCCTGCGGCATGTCCGATCTTCAGGGACCAGAGATCGAACAAGTGTCCCCTGCATTGGCAGGCAGATTCTTAACCGCTGGACCGCTGGGGAAGTTCACCATAACCTCTTAAGGTGAATAATTTTATCATCCTTCTTTTGAAGGTGAGGAATGTAGGCAGGCTGACCCACCATGGGCCCACGTAGCCCTTCTCAATGTGCCCTAAGGGCTTGCTGACTTTACAAGACCAGGCTCCTGCATCCACATGCTCTGCTGACAGTCGGTGTCTCACACACCTGGCGCTCCTGACCCCTCTTCTCCTCCCCACAGCTCTAGGTTCAGGTGGGAATCTTGTGTTTTTAGCCTCAGTGCCTTGCTTATGTCACCTTTTCTGGCTTGCGAGTCCCTGCTAGCCATGTCTGTCCAATGTCCTTTTCTTCATCTCCTCGCTTTTGTCCTCCGTACACATTATGTTCTCCAGAAAGTCTCCCTGATGCTCTCAGCAGGTGCAGCCTTTCCTTCCCTTGAGCCCTCTTAACATATTATTTAGATTTCTCTTATGCTTCTTAACTCATGGGTTCTTAACTAGATCTATTGCATCTGCACACCAGTGGATTGGGTGGAGGTACTTAACTTTTTTCAAAGACTGTATGGGCAATTCTGAAAGCCTCAGTGCCCTGGCATCGAGAATCTTTCCCTTATCTACTTCTGCTCAACTGATGCCTCCTCTGTTAGTCTTTCCAAGCCAGGGAGTGTTAGTGATGTAAATCTGATCTGGTCTTCTCACTCTTTCATCCTGTTTTTTTTTTTTTTTTTTTAATTCATCACCTTATCACATATTTATTGAGCTCCTATCATATGCCAGATACTGAGTGTTTCATCTTGATATTCAATGGTGAGCAAATATGGAGTCCTTAGAGAGAAAAAGTCTAGGGGGGAAGACAGACATTCATCGAATAATCACAAGACTGTGTTGAACAGATGTTAACTGGGACTTTCCATCCTCCTGGAGTCTCAGTTGAGGACTCAAGGCAGAGAATAATGGGCAATCTGTGCCCACACATTCATTTAAGTCTTGCCAAAACCCAGCTGGATCTGATACTAGCCATCTTCCAGTTTTACCACTTTTTAAAAGAGAAAACTAGAAATTCAAACCTAATGAATAGTTGAAGCAAGTCATCAAGGTAGAGAGCTATTAGTTGATAAGGGAATGCCCTCTCCCTTCCCTTTGTATGTGGGAGGGGAGGGAGGAATGATACCGTCCAGCTCCTAACCTAGCGGCATGGTCCTCAGGAAATCACTGAGTGTTAGAGGTGACTGCAAGAAAGAAGCCGTCTTGTTCTCCAGGTGGATGTGTACTGAGCTGTGAACCTGAAAGCCATTCAGCTCTTACGGGATCAGAGAAATGTGAGGGAGCTGGACCCACCCCCAACGTTTGATATCTTATGTGAACACAGAAACTAGGGAATTCTGAAGGCAGAAGGCTATTTGGACAAGAGAGAGCAGCGTAGAAGCAGCTATTGAAGAGGCAAGGATGTATGCATTTCCCTAGAGATACAAGGTAGTAAGGAATGGCAGCTGGAACTGGACCACTTCAGTGGGACCTCTTAAGACAGGAGGGTGTCCTCCTGGGATGAGGAGGCCAAGAAGAAGCCACGTAGTGTATCACCAAGTGCAGAAGCTGAGGCCGGTGTGGGGATAGCTCAGGGCACCCTTCTGGAAGTTTATCACCCACTGTTGCTGTTGTTCAGTCCCTAAGTCCTGTCTGTCTACCCCAGCAAAGGGTCTGGACTGCAGCGTGCCAGGCTCCTGTATCCTTAACTATCTCCTGGAGTTTGCTCAAATTCATGTCCACTGAGTCTGCGATGCTATCACCCATATCAGAAACCTATATACCACTGATACTACGTGTAAAATGGATAACTAATGAGAACCTACTCTATAGCACAGGGATCTCTACTCAAGCTCTGTGGTGACCTAAGTGGGAAGGAAATCCAAGAAAGAGGGGGTGGGTGTATAGTACCTGTATGGCTGAGGTATTTTCTTGTACAGCAGAAGCTAATACATTGTAAAGCAGTTATATGACAAAAAAATTAATTAAAAAATAAAAAGAAACCTGTGTGCCACAAAGCTACCTTAGAAAACCTCTGATGGCCCTGAGAAATGTTCAACCAGAGAAAGAGAGCATTTGAATACCTGGGGACCTGAGCAGATATTGGCAGCCAGGATAAAATCATACAAGTCGCATCCATTAAGGAAAAATCATTTGGTCACATTTTTCTAATTCCCTTTTCTCTCTGCTCTGACTCTAGGCATGCCCAAAGTGGAAGGAGAGGTCGAAGACGGGGGAAGATTGAAAAGCATAACAGATTATCAGCTGGAGCCTTAGAAGGGACAAGCTTTGTACTGGATATGATTTGGGGGTATTGATTTTGATTTGTCTTTTTAATGTTCGAAAATGAGTCACAACTGACTTAACAAGAGGGTTCGCGTCACTGAAAGTGGCTAGAAAGCTAAGGAATTTGCTTGAGTTGTCATGAAAGGGGAGAGGCAGAGATCCAGCAGGATTTGATTGGAAGAAGTGACAGAAGACAAATGAAGCTATTTCTTATTTATATCTCATTTAGGACATAGATGATCATTTGATAAATTCATGAAACTCTGGAGAGTGTTCTGAAGGGAAACTAAAGAGTGTTATGGGAATATTTAGCAAGGCAATCTCCACGAGACCTTGAGCTTATCTGAAAAAATGATGTGTGATCTGAAATACGAAAAGGGAACAGTCATTAACCAGGAGGAGCATTGGGAAAGCACTTCTAAGATGTGGGAATGCCATGTGCAAAGGCCCTGGTGTAGAAGAGAATGGTTTGGAAAGAAGGCCATTGAAAGGAGCAAAGGAGAGCATATGTCCGAAGGGAGGATGTGCCTGAAACAGGCAGAGCTCTGCTGGCCTTTGAAGGTTCTGATCTTTATCCTGAAGGGCTGTGAATGGGATTTTATGGAGCAGGCCGTCAACTATCTGTCAACCCCTGTTACAAAATGAAGTTGTTGCAATTAGAGGTGATGCTGACTGTCACTTCCCTGGCTCTTCCAGGTGACGTCAATAAACTAAAGAGACTTTATTTGGCATCTGAATTGAATCTGCTTTCATTACTGAAAAATGTAAGTTCATTTAAAAAAAAATTTCTTTATTTATTTGGCTGTGCCAGGTCTTAGCTGTGCCATGGGGGATCTAGTTCCCCGATCAGGGATAGAACCTGGGCCTCTTGCGTTGAAAGTGCAGAATCTGAGCCACTGGACCACCAGGAAAGCCTTCTTTTAAAAAGATTTAAATTCTTGTGAGAAAAGCAGTCTGTATGTTTAAAAAAAAGACAATTCGTGTATGCACTGAATAAACAAATGACGTTGACCTCCACCAATGTACCAGGGGCTGTTTCAGGAGACGAGGGGCTGAAAGAGGAAGACAGGATTCTAATGCTGCCGAGCTCACTCTAGTGGGAATTTCAAGTTATTAGGAAAGAGAGGCAGAGAAGGCAATGGCACCCTACTCCAGTACTCTTGCCTGGAGAATCCCAGGGACAGGGGAGCCTGGTGGGCTGCCGTCTATGGGGTCGCACAGAGTCGGCCATGACTGAAGTGACTTAGCAGCAGCAGGAAAGAGAGGTGCCTCCAAGGCCATCTGCCTGACTTTCCCATTTTATAGACAGAAAAAAGCTTCAGTGAAAAGGGACACTTCCAAAGGTTACATTTATTCATAAGACCAGGACTAGAACTCAGGTCTCCTGTATATCTTTTCCAAGATCCTCTCTCCTGCAAGCTGGCTTAAAACTCAACATTCAAAAATCTAAGATCATGGCATCCAGTCCCATCACTTCATGGCAAATAGAAGGGGAAAAGTAGAAGCAGTGGCAGATTTTACTGGGCTCTAAAATCACTGATGGTGACTGCAGTCATGAAATTAGAAGACGCTTGCTTCTTGGAAGGAAAGCTATGACATACCTAGACAGCATATTAAAAAGCAAAGACATCACTTTGCCGACAAACGTCCATCTAGTCAAAGCTATGGTTTTTCCAGTAGTCATGTATGGATGTGAAAGTTGGACTATAAAGAAAGTTGAGTGCTGAAGAGTTGATGCTTTTGAACTGTGGTGTTGGAGAAGACTCTTGAGAGTTCCTCGAACTGCAAGGATATCAAACCAGTTAATCCTAAAGGAAATCAACCCTAAATAGTCATTGGAAGGACTGATGGTAAAGTGGAAGCTCCAATACTTTGGCCACATGATGAGAAGAACTGATTCACTGGAAAAGACCCTGATGTTGGGAAAGATTGAAGGCAAAAGGAGAAGAGGGTGTCAGAGGATGAGATGGTTAGATAGCACCCCGATTCAATGAACATGAACTTGAGCAAACTCTGCGAGACAGTGAAGGACAGGGAAGCCTGGCATGCTGAAGTCCATGGGCTCACAAATAGTCGGACATGACTTAGCACCTGAACAACAACAACGCCTCTGCATAGACAGCATCGCCGATCACCAGGACCTGGTTCCTGAGTTCCTGACTGGAGAAGACACAGCAGTATTTTTCATACACGTAAATACCTATTATTATGGATAACTGAGAATTGACATATTACCCCAGATCATAATACTTGATTCTCACCTTTCTGCCCCAAACGTCACTTCTTATATTTTAAGTCAGAAAAAAATTCATAAAAATTACAGAAAATATTGAACATACAGAAAAGAAAGAGATCGAATGGAAAATGACTTGCAGCGCACCCACTACTCCAGCTCAACAGTTCCCAGGGGCAATATTATTTCATCAACACCCCTAACTCACTGGCCCCCCACCCCTGCATTTGGTATGTTTGGAAGCAAATGCCACATATCATATTATCTATTTCACAACTATTTCAGGAAAACCTAGGAATTTTTATCATCTTGGATAATAACAGCGATTGACACCATGCAGCCTCGTCAGCCCTGGAGACCTTTTAACCAAAAAAAAAAAAAAAAGGCATTCTTTAGGCAATTCAAAAATGTCTTAAAAGCACTTTACACACAAATTGTTAGACTGTGCACTAAAAGTTCTGAAATGTAATTTTATGCAGCTGTCAGGCTTTCTCAGAGAAGTTTTCAGAGTTCAGGAGGAGCTCTCTGATGACTTGTTACAGAAATTCCAAGAAGGTCTGAGCTCTTTAAAGGCCGGTCTGTGGGCCCGTGGGTTCTGGGAAAGAACACGGTGCAGGGCTGGCCTTTGGTCCTGCTGCACGTGCAGGAGAGGTGAGGCTGCTGCCAGCTGCTCTGGGTCTTGGCTTTTGCTAATGTAACCTGTCATGCCGTCCGAAGATTGTTTAGGAAACACAAGAGAACTAGCACTGTCTTTCAAATGCTAGGGAGTCCTGGGATCTTGGGACGTAAAGGCCAACGGAGTGGTGTGCGTTGCCTCGAGAATTTAATCAGAGTTGGCAGGCACAGAATGGAGCCTGTCAGCCCTGGGGGAGGATCTCAGCAGGGCTGGACAGGCCTCCTCCAACCCTGCAGTGGTGCAGACAGAAAAGAGAGACTGGGGAAACGCTGACCTGGAAGGCAGACCCCAGGAACCGGAACTCAGCGTGTTTGCATAACCACGTTTGTGCTTCCTGTAGCACTGACTTCAATTCACACATCTCCCTGAGAAAGATTTGGCATATGAGAGAATCTGCATCTTTTTTTAAATTTTTATATTCTGGTGTGTTTGTTCTTTTTTAAATTGACATATAGCTGCCATATGACATTTTATTAGTTCCAGATGTACCGAATAATGGTTTCATATATGCAATATTGCAAAATGATCACCACAAGTCTAGTTGACATCTAACACCACATGTAGTTACAAACCGTTTTTTTTTTTTTTCCTTGTGATAAGAACTTTTAAGATTTACTCTCCTCAGTTCAATTCAGTTCAGTCGTGTCCGACTCTTTGCGACCCCATGGGCTGCAACACGCCAGGCCTCCCTGTCCATCACCAACTCCTGGAGTTTACCCAAGCTCGTGTCCATTGAGTCGGTGATGCCATCCAACCATCTCATCCTCTGTCGTCCCCTTCTCCTCCTGCCCTCAATCTTTTTACTCTCTTAGCAACTGTCAGATATACAATACAGTATGATTAATCATGGTTGCCATGCTCTATATTATATCCCAGGACCTATTTATCTTATAACTGGAAGTTTGTGCCTTTTGACTGTCTTCACTCATTTCACCTACCTCCCGCCCCACCTCTGGCCACCAACAATCTGATCTGTGTGTCTACGATCTCACCATTTTTTTTTAATATTCCACATAGACATGAGGTCATAAGGTGTTTGTTTTTCTCTGTCTTGCCTATTTAATTTAGCAAAATGTTCTCGAGTTTCATTCATGTTATGGCAAATGGTACGATTGCCTTCATTTTTATATGGCTAAATAATATTCCATTGCATAAATGCATGCATACACACTAGATTTTCTTTATCCATTCATCCATTGATGAACACTCAAAGTGGTTTCTGAGATGCCATATCTTTGAGCGATAGACAATAAAATATAGTCACCATTCATCAAGAGTTTATTAGGGCAAGGCACTGTCCTAAGTGTTTTGTGTGCTTTTCTTATTTATTCTTTACCAAGAGCACATGAAGCAGCAGCTATGATTTCCTCATGATAAGGGAGGAGGGCTGAGGTTAGGGTCAGGTGGGCAAGGCTGTAAGGGGCCGAGCTGGACTCCAAACCCTCACCTTCACTAGTGATCACCTCATCCACATGGGTGAAATCCAAGGATTGCTCAAACTTTGGATTAGGAGTCTGTCTTTCATGACATTCAACATGCTCAACAGCAATGAGAATGGGAAACTTCTATTAAAATGTGCTGCTTCAAAATTAAACACAGAAAGGAGACGGGGTGATGGTGGAGGAAAAGCCTTTCCCCTGCTCCTTTTGTCTTTTGGAGGAGGGATTTCCCCAAAACACTCCACTCCTTCATTTATTCTACCCCACAAAAGGGGTACAGATGGATTTGGGACATTTGGGAAAAACTAGGTTGTGCTCTGCTCAGTTGAGTGGGGATGAAAATCTGCTCAATTTCAGGGAATCTTGATTAAGAAGCTCCTTTGCCATCACACCAAAGCAATATTACTAAAAAAGTATAATTTATAAAGAGTATAAGTCACTCTTTTCTGTGTAGTGTCCAATGTATACAGTTGTGTAAGTCACAGATTAAAGACAGAGCATTTCCATCCCTTCCTACATGTTTCTTCATGTCTCCCCGTAGTAAGAACTCTCCCCCATTCTAGCCACTGATCTCATTTCTGGCCCTACAATTTTGCCTTTTCCAGGATGTCATAGAAATGGAGTCATACAACATGTGGGCTCTCGAGTCTGTATTCTCTCTTTCACTGGGCGAGTCTGTATTCTCTCTTTCACTGGGTGAGTCTGTATTCTCTCTTTCACTGAGCGTAAGCCTTTGAGAGTCATTTATGTATCTTTCCCTGCAGAGGACTACTCTGCTCTATGGGGGTACCATGGTTGGTTTGTCTATGTACCGGCTAAGGGACGTTAGACTTTCCTCCAGCGTTTGACTCTTCTAAATTAAAGATGCAATAAACATTCATGCACTGATCTTTGTATGGTTTTTCCACTTCTCTTTCACCAGTCTTTTTGTGGACACAAATTTCCATTTCTCTTGGCTAAATACCTAGATTGCTGGTGAATACCTTAAGTGTATTAAGTGTATTGAGAGTTGGACCATAAAGAAAGCTGAGTGCCGAAGAACTGATGCTCTTGAACTGTGGTGCTGGAAAAGACTCTTTGAGAGTCCCTTGGACTGCACGGAGGTCAAACCAGTCCATCCTAAAGGAAATCAGTCCTGAATATACATTGGAAGGACTGATGCTGAAGCTGAAGCTCCAATACTTTGGCCACCTGATTCGTAGAACTGACTCATTGGAAAAGACCCTGATTCTGGGAAATATTGAAGGCAGGAGGAGAAGGGGACAACAGAAGTTGAGATGGTTGGATGGTATCACTGACTCGATGGACATGAGTTTCAGCAAGCTCAAGGAGTTGGTGATGGACAGGGAAGCCTGGCATGCTGCAGTCCATGGGGTTGCAAAGAGTTGGACATGACTGAGCGACTGAACTGAACTGAACCTTAAGTGTATATTTAACCTCATAGGAAACTGCTGAACTGTTTTCCAAAGAGCTTATGCTATTTTGTATTTCATCAGCAATGGATGTAAGTTCTTATCTCCACATCCTTGCCAGCACTTGGTATTACTGGTTTTGCATTCAAATTTTAGCCATTCTAATTTGTATGTGATGGCACTGCACTGGGCTTGCCTGGTGGCTTAGTGGTAAATAATCCGCCTGCAATGCAGGAGTCACAGGAGACACAGGTTTGATTTCTGGGTCGAGAAGATCCTGTGGAGGAGGGCATGGGAACCCACTCCAGTGTTCGGGCCTGGAGAATCCCATGGACAGAGGAACCTGGAGGGCTATTGTCCATAGGGTCGCAAAGAGTTGAACATGACTGAAGTTGCTTAGCATGCATGTCCGAATGGCATTGTGCTGTGGTTTTAATTTGCATTTCCCTAATGATGTTGAACATCTCTTCATGTACTTATTTGCCATCTGTATGTCTTCCTTGTTGAAGAATTATTTAAAATATTTTTTCATTTTGGGTTATCTGTTTATCATGGGTTGTAAAATTTTATATATCTAGATATAAATCAGATGTGTGTTTTACAAATAGTTTCCCTAGTCCATGATTTGCTGTTATTAACTATGTCTTTTGAAGAGAAGCATTTCAAATAGAGTTTATGAACTTTTTTCTTTTATAGTTAGTGTTTATATATCCTATTTAAGAAATCTTTGCCTAAATCAAGGTCACAAATGTACCCTCCCAGAAATTTCATAGTTTTAGTTTTTACATTTAGGTTTATGATCCCTTTTAATTTTTTTTACATGGGGTAAGGCAAGGGCCAAGTTTTTATTTCTTTGCACATTACGGGTCAAGTTTTTATTTTTTTGTGAATACACAGAGAATGGCCAGACCATATTTACAATGGACTTTGACCCACAACTTGAGGCAACCTGCCCAGGAAACCAACCCTCTTACCTACCATGACAGCCAAGAAAGCCAGTCTGTTATGTGCTAGATTCGTGGGAAGTCAGACTGCTATTTCCAGTAACAATCCAGGAAATCAAACAGTCAGCCTCAAATGTACAGAACTTGATTAACAACTGACAACTTCTCTAGTTATTGTCTCTACTTCCAACTTAAGTCCAGCAAGAGAAAGTCAAATATACACTGCAGCCAGTCATATAGGGTGCCCCACTTCTAATTACCCCGCCTGCAACTCTCCTATGCAGTTGGGGCATGCCTGAAGCCCCCTCTGTATCCTACCATAAACTTTCCCACTTCTCTGTCAGCCTTTGAATCTCTGCCAAAATTCAAGTGTTGGTGGCTGACTCCCTTGCTAGAGCAAGCTCTGAATAAATAGCCTGTCCTTCTTCTCACTTAGTTGGTCTTCATTTATTTCCACAATGTGGGTGCCAACAATGCTTTGTTTATTTCTCAATTTCCATAAAGCCCTGGCAGGGAATGTGGGTACTATTTATTAGAGTCCTCAATAAATGTGGATGCTTTTGAACTGTGGTGTTGGAGACGACTCTTTAGAGTCCCTTGGACGGCAAGGAGATCAAACCATTCAATCCTAAAGAAAATCAACCCTGAATATTCACTGGGGGGACTGAGCTGAAGCCCCAATACTTTGGCCATCTGATGCAAAGAGCCAACCAATTGGAAAAGACCCTGATGCTGGAAAAGATTGAAGGCAAATGAGAAGGCGTCAGCAGAGGATGAGATGGTTAGATAGCATCACTTACTCAGTGGACATGAGTTTGAGCAAACTCTGGGAGATGGTGAAAGACAGGGGAGCCTGGTGTGCTGCAGTCCATGGGGTTGCAAAGAGTCAGACATGACTTAATGACTTAACAACAACAAAATGCACTCAAGTTCCATCCATGTTGTCTCAAATGGCAAGATTTTCTTCTTTCTAATGGCTGAATAATATTTCATTATGTATACCATCTCTTCCTTATCTATTCAACCTTTGATGGGCATTTAGGTTGTTTGCATATTTTGGCTGTTGTGAATAATGCTGCAATGAACTTGCGAAGGCAGATCTCTCTTTGAGATCCTGTTTTCCTTTCCTTTGGATAAATACCCAGAAGTGGGATTGCTGGGTCATCTACTTGTTTTTTCTTTAACCCAATATTATATCATAAGCATTTCTCCTCTGTTATTCTTTGGAACCATTAACAGCCAAAGAATATCCATCAATAAATTGTACCATCATTTAATCTCTGACCCCTTTTATTAGACAATTAAACTGTTTCCATTTTTTCCTATAATAAATGAGATTTTATTGAAAAATTTTGTGCAAAAGCCTTCATCTCTATTTAGGATTATTTCCTTAGGATAGATTCCCAGAAATGGAATTACTGGGTCAAAAAATTTGGATATTTTAAGTCTCTCTTGGTACATGCTGATAAACTGCCTTCCAAAAGGCTGTGTGAATTTATACTGCCCCATCCCTTTATGAAAACAAAGGCACAGGAATGTAAGCCCCTTCACAGTCAGGCACCGATAGTCCTTGGAACGCAGGCAGAGCCAAGAATCTTTCATTTGGAAGTAATGAGAAAGGTCTGCAAATCTGACCTCCCCTTATACTCGATCATAGAGGTGTGTTTTCTGGAGAGAAAGTCCAAGTTTGCTTCACAGCGTTGTTGGTAATTGTACCCTCTCTGGGTTGGGTGGCCCCAGAGTCTTTACACAACCTCAGCCTGGGGTTAGGCCTTGGTCTTTGTAATTTTGTAGAACTAGTCCCATGATCGCAAAGAGCTGAACACAACTGAGCGACTGAACTGAACTGAACTGAGTCCCATGATGGGCACACAGTGGGCACTCCATCCATCTGGGTAGATCAGATATGAGGCTCAAGGGCTATTGAAGCCCTCTCATTATCCCCCTGCGTAGACAGCACCGGCAAGACACCAGCGGCAGCTTTGTGTTGGGACTGAACAGTTGCTCCTGGTCTGGCCAGAGCTCAAGGGCACCAGAGACCCTCAGTCCCCAAGACTTCTCTTCTGAGGGGTCTTGGTAGTATAGGACACTGTTAAAAAGCTTTCTAGGGATCCTTGCTCAAAGAGTCACATGATCAGGGAGGAATCATGTGACCAGGGAGGTATCACATGACCCGGGAGGTAGACTCCATTTCTATATCTTCTGCACGCAAGGTGTCAGGCCTTCCTGGCCCTCACCTCAAGGTACTATCCTGACTTGGACCTACCCATGACTTTCACCCTGATCAGGCCTTTCAACCTGGCCTTCCCTCGGCCTACAAGCTATTTAGAACCCGTCACTTTTCCAGATCCTGCTGGAAGCTGGCTCTGCCAACTCCAGGCAGCTGACTCATTCCATGGAGATCTATCCAGCACCCCCAGGACCAGCCACTGTCCATGTGCTCAGGGTGGTGGGTGGACAAGCCCACTCTAGTCCTTGTATACATTTGATTCTCTTCACGCTCTGTGACTTTGCACATTGCTCCCTCTTTCAACCTGCGAGATCTTTCTCTCTGTTTCCTTACCTGATTCACCCCAACATTCATTCAAAACATCTTCATTAATATTCAACTCTGTGCCCAGGCATTGGTCAACACTCGGTCACTTCCTCTTCTTACAACCTCAGAAGGTCATTACTGTTACCAGTATTTTCATCTAATACAGGGAAAAGCTGTAAGAGGTGAGTTTCTCATCTGAGGCTGAACAGTCTTAGACTCTTAGCCACTATATTTTACTGCCCCTTTTTAGTAGCTACATATGCTGAAGACAGAAAGAGCTACAAAGCAAAAGAAGAGAGGCTGGTGATAGAAATGAAAAACAGGGAAACTAGTTTGAGGGATCAAGGCAGACAACTCTAATACTCAAGAGGATTCCTAGGGGTGACTTCACTAGGTAAAGACAGGAAAATAGCCTTCCAGGAAGGGAGACAAGCATGTATAAAGGTCTTGTGGCAGGAGAGGGCTTTGAGAACTCTAGGAAATAAAAGGACAGTGGGTTGGAGCTTATGGGATAAGATAGCCTGCAAGAGAGAAGGTCAGAGAAATAGGCAAGGTGATGTCATTTCAGAGCTTGAATAGCTTGACTTTTATTATAGGAGCAATGGGAGCCATTAGTCAGGGGGAAACTATAATCTCTATCATGCTGAAAATGATGCTCTAGTTGTGTGGGGAACGGGTCCAAGGGGTCTGGGCTGGGGAGATTTCTGATCACTTGGGAGGCTGATGCAGATAAGCGGGCAAGAGATGATTATGTTGGTCACTGTGGTGGTAGGAGATAGAGAAAAGGAGAGATTTTTGAATAGGAGAGATTTTTGAACACATGCTTAAGTCCTGGAGGATCAGACAGGGTGTCCTGGGGGAAGCCCCTTCTGCGCTCCTCAACACCAGCTGGCCCCAGCACTGTCTCTCTGCTCCCACGGGACCTCACTCTCTAATCAGCCTCTTGTCACAAGAGTGAAGATCTGCATCTTATCTCCTCTGCTTCCTCTCTGGACTGTGAACTATCTAGTGTTTATTGTTCTGTTTGCTGCTGTACCCCTACTCTAGAGCATGGTCGGTGGTAAATGCTTTTAAAATGTGCTGAATGGGTCATTTACTGTGTGTTATCTCTGAGCAAAGATTTATATGCATCATCTTGTGTGCTAGGCTCAGCAAGCTCATATGAGGTGACTACTCTTTCATTTCCATTTTACAGATGAGGAAGCAAAGGCATACAGTGCCAGTCGCCTTTTCCACACTCATGTAACTATGGGGTGTAGAGCCAAGGCTGGAATCCAGGTGTGCTGGTGACAAAGACCCTGTGTGGGTCACCCAGCTATGCTTCCTGCTTGCACCTACCCCCAGGGGTACCCATCAGGAAAGCAGGGTCCTTTCTTGGATTGCCATCACATTAGACAGCCTGGCCCAGGGCAGCAGGCACCAAGTAGGCATGCACGGAACTCAATGCATGTGTCATTGCTCAGTTATGTCTGACTCTTTGTGACCCCAGGGACTGTAGCCCTCCAGGCTCCTCTGTCCTTGGATTTCCAGGCAAGAATACTGGAGTGGGTTGCCATTTCCTCCTCAGGGGATCTTTCTGACCCAGGATCAAACCTGTGTCTCCTGTGTTTGCTGCACTGCAGATGAATTCTTTACCAGCTGAGCCATTGGGGGAAGCATGGTGCTCAACCAAACGTAATTAGACAGTGTCAACATTCAATGGAACATTGTCCAGCCATTAAAAGGGATGGAGTACTGATACTTCTTACAACATGGATGAACCTTGAAAGCATTGTTCTGATTGAAAGAAGCGAGACACAAAAGGCCATTTATTATATGAGTCCATTCGTATGAAATACCCAGAATAGATAAACTCATAGAGGTGGAAAGCAGATTGGGAATTGGCAAGGGCTGCAGTTGGGAGTGAGAAATGGGGAATGACTACTAAATGGGTTCAGAGATTTCTTTAGGGATGATGAAAATATTTTAGATCTGGATAGAAGTGGCAGCTGTAAACATTGTTAACACAGTAGATGCCACTGAATCAAGATGGTTAATTTTAAGTTATGTAAGTTTCACCTTGATAAAAAATGCACTGGAATGAAATGTACTAGCTTTCAGTTAGTAGTTAACCAAGGAGTAAAAAAAAGATTAAAAAAATGGGATTTTAGCTAAACCTATCATTTTTAATTTCTTTATAAATAATCTTTAAATTTCTTTATAAAAGATCTGAAGCAAAAAAATAATCTGCCATTACTTGAGTGGTTGCTGGAAATTCTTTTATAGAGAAATGGAGCTAAAAGACAGTGCAGTAGCTGAGCGAGAAGCAGCGTTGGCCACAGTTCAGCCCAATTCTCTTTCTGTCGAAGCCTCTGACTTCAGTGTAAAAGGGGGGACTTCACACTGTGTGTTGTGGCCACTGTTCCTATCGCAGGATGAATGCAGGGTTGAGGTGAGACCTAACCAATGGCAGGGATCAGCTTCCCACCACTAGTCTCTCTTCTTTCTAGTGGAAGAAGAGTTGTCGAGGCACCCAGGCACGTGAGTGGAAGGTTCAGTCTCCCCAGCTGAAGCCAAACCCAATGTCATAGAAGGAGCTGGTGCTGCTCAGGCTTGTAGGGGAGTGGGGTTCAGGCACCAACACTTACTGAAAGCTTCCAGGATCCCTCCTGGACCCCACCACTGAACACGTGCCAACATGGCTAACTTTCAGAGCCACCTCTTGGGTAGGTTGCATTCGCCTGCATTCTGTAGCTGAGAAGATGAAGGCTCAGATGAGAACCATTCTCAGGGTCACAGGGGAACAAGACAGGGATGGGATTCAGAGAGCCTGTGTTCACTGCAGTGCCTCCAGCCTGCGAAAACCCCTGGCACGTAGAAGGTGCTGAGTCAGCATTTGTTCAATGAATAAATGAATGGCAGCAACACAAGATACATTTTCTAATGGCCCAATGGCTTGGTAAAGATGCAAAGAATCCAGACCTGCCAGGAGGCACGGCTGCTCATAGGTTGTTTGTGCAAATATGAAGTGATACACTTAGAGGTACCATATTTGTATTGACAAATATATACAAAGAGTGAAATTTTATAACCTTTGTGTCAACATTTCCACTCTGAGGACTTAATTTTAAAAAACTGTAGGCAAAGCTATACATGCGATGATGATGATCATAGAATAAGAAACCTTTCTTTTTCATCATTATAAATTACTTGTTCTACAATTACAGATTGGTTAAGTCCATGGCACATCAGCAAAAGGACCACTTTGCAGCCATTAAAATCTATGTTCTGTAAGAACCTTTAATAACAAAGGCAAATGTTCACAATCTATTACTTAAGAGAAGAAAAGAATAGTGTAGTGTTAGTTGCTCAGTTGTGTCTGACTCCTTTCGACCGCGTGGACTGTAGCCCACCAGGATCCTCTGTCCATGGGATTCTCCAGCCAAGAATACAGGAGTAGGTTGCTATTCTTTACTGGCTGAGCTATTGGGAACTCATTTATTTAAAAGAAAAAAAGAGTAGGCTACCAAATACTCTCTAGTGTTAGAACATTCATTTTGATTTGCAAAATAATATATGTATCAAAAACATGAGATGCCTCAGTTCTGAAATACTAATGTACCTTGTGGAGGGGCTATGGATGATTTGTATTTTCTACTTTTATTTCCAGTGTGTTTTTCAGGCTTTCTATGAGGGGCAATAAGCATGTTCCTTTTGGTTTTTACAAAGTCAATAAACACTACAGAGAAACAAAACAAACTCAATTGGCCCACACAATAGCCAGTATCCTGTGTCGATGATAAGAAAGTCCTTTTTCTCAAAGAAATAGAAAGTTGATAATATAAAAGATCATTTGCAGATGTTTACCTCAGTGTATTTTATCTTCTTCCTCTTTTTTTTTTTTTGGCTACTTAATGTATAATTTTAACTTTTTCTCTTCATGATACCAGATTTAAACATTTGATTAAAGTCCCAAATTCTCTTCTACACTTCTTCATTGATGAATTTGAGAGCAAAGGGTCTTGAATTTTAGGCATCTGGGAAAGGCCACGATTTTGGGTTTGTTTTGTGAAACGATGTATTTGTTTATTTGAGCAAGTGTGAAGCAAATGCTTTCAGCGTGTCTATTAATCTTAGGGGCCTGAGTGATGTAAGTGCATGCTCACTCATGTTTTATAGTGTTTAGTTTCATAAAAATATGTTTAGTTTCAAGGCATTGGCCCCTGTTCTCTGTTTACTAGGAACAAATTTGGAGTATGGAAGGCATCCTGAATTTTTTCCCAAACCTAGTTTGTTTTTTAATCATCAACTGGAACTTTGTGATGGTTATGACTAACACATTTTGTGAGTTCATGAAAACATTTATTTTAATAGGAAAAGCCTCAGTAGAATAGCATTAGAACCAGAAGTGCCCAACACCGTGTTTTACCAAAAAACTCCTGCCAGAGGTTTTTAGGGATAGATTTGAATGGCTGTTCCTGCTCACCACACCCAGAAATTATGACAGCATCTTCATTTGGGTCATGGATTCTGAAAGGCAGAGGAGGGGGGACACAGGGACTTTTCTGGAGAGCTGAAGATCTGAAGCCTGACTTATAATAGTTGGAATGCAGGTGAAATTCCCTTTGGATTGCACCAGAATTGCAGTTAATAATGTGCTCAATGACATTAAGTTATTTTGTGCCTCCAAGAAACATGTTAGACAATTCTTTATCTTCATCAGGGTTCAGAAGTATGAGATGGCACGTGGCAATGCTTATGTTGTAATGCTTAGTAAGAAAGTTCCAACACAGAAATGCATGCATAAGATTTTATAGGAAGAAAATAGAAAGAAAGAAAAAACATTCTATATTTTAAAAAAAGATCAGAAAAAAATGTAAGAAATTTTTTTTTATGATCTGAAACTGTGTTTGTTGATCTCTACCTTTCTCTATTTTCTGGCATTCCTAATGATCAGGGATTTTTTTTTTTAATAATAAAAGACTTATCCATTTAGCTAACAGACAAATGCCAATCACTAAGATTAGAGATTCAAAGATAACTAAGTCATGGATCTGTCATGAATAAGGATGTAGCATCCTCAGGGAAAGAGACAAATGGAAAAGAAATGAACGGCTGCCGTGAAGGACGCATATTTGAGGTCAAAGTGTGAATTGTGAAAGCAGTGGCCATTATACTTGTGTGCAGAATCACAATTTTAAAATAAAGGAACGCACATGACTTGACCATAAGACATAGTCCTCTGCGTGTGAGAGAACATAATCTCTGTGAGTCTGGGTCCTTCTGGTTGCATGTATTTGAGAGCATGGAACCTCATGTCTGAGATGGTCCATTGTGTAGGGGGCTGAGTGGGTCACACAAATGTTGGAGCTGAAGCTCGGCAACTTGTCAGGTTGAGGAAAATGTCATGAATTAGTTTCTCAGATCTGTGTCTCCATCAACAGAGGCTGTAAGTTTAATGATGTGTCTCTTGAATATTATAACACTGAAGTACATTTACCTTGATCCTTTGGCTCCTGTGTTTTAGATGGATAACCTTCCTTTACTATTTTGACTATAACTGAAGTGTATCCTTTTAAGCAGGAAGTGGAGAAGGCAATGGCACCCCACTCCAGTACTCTTGCCTAGAGAATCCCAGAGACTGGGGAGCCTGGTGGGCTGTCGTCCATGGGGTCGCACAGAGTCGGACACGACTGAAGCGACTTAGCAGCAGCAGCGGCAGCAGAGTGATAAAGAGCTCAAGAAATTGGTTAGAAATCACCTTTCAGAACAAGAGTACAGGCTCTGCATTAGGTCTCCAGGGGTTTCCCAAAGAGACAGAGCATTGATTTGGATTGAGAGCTGTTTATTTTGGCAGCTGAGAACTCTTTTGAGGGTTAATTTTTAGCATCCCATCCATGTTGTAAGTGGTTGAGTTTGCTCACATTGGTTATCTCTGCATCAAAGGACTGTTATTAATCTATCACGGAAATATTTCTTTAGTGTCTGCTCTGTTCTGGCCTGTCACAGAGCTGAAGGGACAGCAATCAGAAACAGACAAGATCCTTACCTTTGTGGAGCGATAGATAATAAAGACATAGACAAATAAGGAAGTGGGTGATGGAGGGGTGGTGTGCAGAGGGCTGCCCTTGTTAGATCCTTGTTGCTGGCGATGTTCATTTTGATAAATTTTGGTGTCCACTGTCAGGGCAGAGTGAACAACACCTGGGCTTTGGGGTCGGAGTCACCGGAGTCCTAATCACAGGCCTGGTGCCCAACACCATTGCTAGCTGTGTGACCTCAGGAGAGTTACTTAACTAGTCTGAGCCTCAGGTTTTTTTTTTCACTTCTATTTCGGGGACAAGGGTACTCCCCATCAGTGCTGTTGTGAAGATGAGATAGGTTAAGGGAAATGAAGTACATGGATCATAGTGGGTGCTCAAAACTGAGATACCTGCTCTTTTTTATTTAAAAAGTTTTTTGAAATTAATTTTTATTGGATGTAGTTGATTTACAGTGTTGGGTTAGTGTCTGCCATACAGGGAAGTAAACAGTTATACATATAGCACTCGTTTTTAGACTCTGTTCCCACACACGTCATTAGAGAGTAGAGTCGAGTCCCCTGTGCCACACAGTAGGTCCTTGTTGATCATCTGTTTTATATACAGTCACATGATACCTGGTCTTTTTATACTCTCTCCATCTCCTATTGTTGGCTCTGTTGGGACCACTGGAATCCTACATTTTACAGCTTTCCCCTATTGTGTCATCTCCTGAAAAATAACTCTGCAGGTATACTTGTGACTTTTCCAACTGTCATTTAGCTTTCATTACTGATCGTAAGCTGAATAATGTCCCCCAAGGATGTTCATGTCCTCACCCCCCACACCTGTGAATACAGAGAAGGGGCTTAGCAGAGGTGATTAAGTTCAGGGTCTTGGGAGAGGGAAGAGTATTCTCGATTGATCACATCGGCCACTGAGTCATTCATTGCAAGGGTCCTGAGAAGAAGGAGGCAGGGGGGTCAGAGATGTAGAGAGAAGGCGATGAGAAGCCAGAGGCAGAGGGAAGTAGAACTGGAGGGAGAAGATGCTTCTATGGCTTTGAAGATGGAGCAGGGGACCAGGAGTGGTGAGATGGAGGTGACCTCGGGGAGACAGAAAAGGCGAGGAGACAGCCTCTCCTCTAGAGCCTCCGAAAGGAACGCAGGCCATGAACCCATTTCAGACTTCAGTAACTGGTTGTATTAAGCCACTGAGTTTGTGATAATTTGTTACAGCGGTGACAGAAAATGAACACGAGTGGCACCAGCAGACCAGGCCTGAGCCGCAGGCAACAGCGAGAGTAGGGGCCTCTGGGGCTGGGCTTCTTAACATGGTTTCTGAAGCTAGAACGTATGATTTGAAGTTCAACCCTATCACCCACTAACAGTGTGGTCTTGAGAATGTGACAGTCTCTCTGAGCCTCAGTGTGCCTTCTATAAAATGGGATGAAAGTTAGCATTCATTTAGAAACTATATTAGCCCATTTGTACATGGTGAGTGCTCAACCAACAAAATGGTTAGAATAAATGAGTTCTTACTGAAATGAATGACTGTCTCCCTGGAATAGTGGAGGATGAATGAACTATTGTTTTCAAGGTGCTAGTTGAAATTCTCCAGCTGTTTGAATGGTATGAAAAATGATTTTAGTTAGTATATATGTTCATTGGGTTTCCCAGGTACTCAGCAGTTAAGAAAGAATCCACCTGTCAATGCAGGAGCCACAGGAGATTTGAGTTCAATTTCTGGGTCTGGAAGATCCCCTGCAGGAAAAAATGGCAACCTGCTCCAGTATTCTTTGCCTGGAAAATTTCATGGACAGAGGAACCTGGCGGGCTACAGTCCATGGGGGCACAAGGAGTCGGATACAACTCGTGACCGAACATGTGCACATATGTTGATTTCCTTAGCGAGTTTCTCTCTGCAGGGGCCAATGGCGGTGTCTTTCCCTTCTTGTTCACGTATGGAAAGGGTTGCAAACTGGTAACAGGTGTTGATACTTCTCAAAACTCTGTTTTGTCTTTTGCTTAAATTCAGAATTGATGTTGAAGATAGAGCGACCAAATAAAATGTTGCCCTTTGAACTGTTTGCAATTCCGTTTGTCTCTGGTAGATCACAGGCTGCCGCGTTTCTGCTCTGCAAAAATTAATTCCCTTGATCACTCTGAAAACCAGGGAGAGAGCACGTTCACATGAAATGGCTGTAATTTCTCTAGGTTTATCCAGTTAGACTCATACTGTTCTTTAATGTAGTTTTATTTTTGAAAAACAGAAGGCACCATTTGTGTGAAATTAGCCTAAGGAAATAGCTCTTGATTCAATAAAAATATCTACATAGAAAGATGTTCATTGCAGCATTAAAAACAACAACAAAAAAATCAGAATAAACTATAACACAATAGAATTGTTAAATGTGTTATGGGATAGTCACTCCGGGGAATACCAGGCAGTTAGTTGAAAGTATGGTTATAATAAGGAAAATATTTGGAATACACTGTTAAAAGAAAAATCGGAAGATGAGGTTTGTTTGGTGTGGATACAACACTTTTTATGATTATAACTCACACATTAGCAACCTAGCAGGAAATATACCAAAATATTGTCATCCATTGTGTTAAGGTGGTAAAATTTTGAATTGTTTTTTCCCCCTCTTCTTTTTATTTTCCAAATATCTAATAAAAGTTATTTACATATCTCAGGGAAAGAATTAGTTTAAAAATGTAATAAGCCAAAGCTTCAAAACGGTATGGAGGAGGCCCAGGAAAATTATAAATACTCATGTTCATCTAAATGAAAATGTCTCAAAGCTCTGATTTCTTAGATCAGTGCTGATGACAAGAAAACTGGGGTGAGAAATCTTGGCCATTGGCACTAGCAGGGCAGGCGGAGACCTTTTTTGGCACATACGCTAGGTTTCTAGCTTAAAGTCAACTGATTTGGTTTCATGAAACAAAGAAGAGCTTTTCTTTCCAAAATAATTCAGTTCTGATCATATCAGTAATCCCCGTCCCAGCGCGGGGGTTGTGGGGAAAGAAAGGGAAAGAATAGCAATTATTTACTGTGGTCTGGCTATGCACCAAGCTCTGTGCTGCACACTCTACATTCGTTGCTTTCACTCATTCTCACAGGTGTGTTAGGTGGGTCTGCCTAAATGGATTTTACAGATGAGATGCTCAGAATAGTGAATACTCACTGGGTCAGAGGCAGGTTCAGACCTGGGCTGTCGGACTCCTAAGCTCATTAGCTCAGCCGAGGACTTGACCAAACTAGGCTACTCAAGACCCTTAAGCTGATTTTGCATAATGCCCTATTTTTAATTTTTTTTAATTGGAGTATAATTGCTTTACAATGTTGTTTTAGTTTCTGCTGTACAATGAAGTGAATCAGCTGTATGCATACATACATTCCCTCCCTCTTGAGCCTCTCTCCCACCCCCCATTGTGCCCCTCTAGGTCATCACTGAGCACCGAGCTGAGCTTCCTGTGCTTACAGCAGCTTCCCACTAGTCAGCCGTTTCACACACGGTAATGTACGCTTGTTAACGCTACTCTCTCCTTTCGTCCCACCCTCCGCTTCCCCCACTGTGCCCACAAGTCCATTCCCTACATCTGCTCTAGTTTCAGGAGATGCAATGGTGTCTCACTAGATCTGTAGTTCCCTAACGCGGCTATGCAAGGGGAATTTTTAAGTTTAATTTCAGATAGGCAACATGCAACAGTGTTTGAAAAATCCATATGATAAAAGCATATATAATGACAATGTCTCCTTTCCACATTCATTCCTCATTCTCCAGTTTGTCTTTTCTGAGAAAATCGTTGCAAATGGGGAGCACTAAATAAAGACAGGTATCAGGGACCCATTTTTAAGTTTTAATGATGTAAAATCTAGGTTTGCCCGGGAACATGGATTTTTAGCAAGCTTTCCAGATAATCTGGATGCGGGGCCTGGGGCTAAGGATTATTGTTCCATTGATGCAGTGATGCCTAATCAAATAAAAAAAGCTAATAGCAAATAATAATATTTCACTCGCATACAGTCTTTTGGGAATATATATGTTTGATAAAAACGAGTTCAACTTTTCTTGGATTTGTGCAATCCAGCAATTTTAGAGAGTGGTACATTTTAGTTGGAAATGTTTCTGAGCAGAAGTGGAATTTAAAATGATCTAAGGATTCCATGTGTCCTCAGACCCCAGCTGGCGTCCTGGAAGGAGCACTCACTTAGGGGAGACTGGGTGTCTTGGTCAGCTCAAGCTGCTGGGTAACAAAATACCGCACACAGGTGGCTGAAAGAACAGACATTTATCTCTCATGGTTCTTAAGACTGGGAAGCCCCTAGTGAAGATCCCAGACAGCTTGTTCCTGGTGAGAGCCTCTCCCTGGCTTATAGATGATGCCTTCCTGTTGTGTCCTCATGTGATGGAGAGAGAGAGGGTTCTGGTCTCTCTTCCTTTTCTTATAGGGACACTAATCCTAGCAAAGGGGTCCCATCCACGCGACTGCATCTAAACTTAATTACGTCCCAGATGCCCCACCTCCAAATGCTGTCACGTTGAGAATTAGGGCTTCAACCTGTGAATTTTGAAGGACAAACATTAGTCCAGCACCCTAGGCTTCCATCCACTCTGCCAGTGGCTGGGCAAGGGCTCTTAACCAACTTACTCTGATTGTCGGGTTTGTTTCCTCATTTATAAGGTAGGCTGATTGGACCAGCTCAAGGGTTTCCAAAGTGGTCTGGAGGGAGACCTGGAGCTCTCTTTGAGGCTGAGATGGAGGGAAGTGGTGGTAATTGAATAGGTAGATTTCTACCTTATTAGATTAGCCCCCTCTTCATCCTCATCATTCCTCAAGAGCACTGGCCTCTTTATCTACCTACCTATCCATTTATCCATCTATCATCTGTCCACTTATCTATTATCTACCTTTCTATCTAAATATCTCTCTGACCATTTATGTATCATCTATCCATCTATTGGGCTTCCCAGGTGGCGCTACTTCTAAAGAGCCTACCTGCCAACGGAGGAGACATAAGAGATGCTTGTTTGATCCCTGGGTTGGGAAAATCCCCTGGAGGAGAAAATGGCAACACACTCCAGTATTATTGCCTTGAGGATCCCATAGACAGAGGAGTCTGGAAGGCTGCGGTCCATAGGGTCGCAAAGAGTCAGACACGACTGAAGTGACTTAGCACATCCATCTATTAGCTATCTTATCATTTATCTATCATCTAGCTAGCTAGCTAATCATCTAATCATCTACTCATTTATCTTTTTTCTACCTCCCTATCTACTTATCATCTTTTTGAAAAGTGAAAGTTAGTCACACAGTCATGTCTGACTGTTTGCAATCTCATAGATGGTAGCCTGCCCAGCTCCTTTGTCCATGGGATTCTCCAGGCAAGAATACCAGTGGGTTGCCATTTCCTTCTCCAGGGGATCTTCCCGACCCAGGGACTGAAACCGGGTCTCCTGCATTGCCGGCAGATTTGTTACCAACTGAGCCACTAGGGAAGCTAGTTTAGGTTAAACTTCAGACTGTTCAGATTTTATCACTAACGCTCTTTGTCTTGTCTGGGACCCAACCCAGGATACCACATTGCAGTTATTGTTTTATTTGATTTTGTCTCTGATTAGATTTTATTCAAACTAAGAGTTAGAGAATAGCAACATGAAATATTTGCTCTCCACTGGATAAACTACTCACTAGGTGTCTTCCACATGTTTGGGGTAGAGGTTGACACCTATGAAGATGAACTGATGCACAGAAATAAGCAGGGTCTTTGGAATCAGTCTAGCGTTTACTCTTGGAAGACATTGAACAATTCACTGAGCTCCAGAATTCTCATCTATAAACTGGGTAACACCTGAGTTGCACGTTCTGCAGATAAAGTGAGTCTGACACAAGATGCAACTCTAAGTGACATTTTGAGTCTGGGGGCTATTTCCCAGGCCCATGTGGTGCTGCTGGCCCTCGATTTTACTACTGCAAGGCCACCTCCTGGCTGTTCCCTTGGTGTTGCCCTACTGACACTTCTGCCCCCATCTCAGCCGAGCCTTTTAAACATGTGCATGTGCCTGGAAGAATATTTAACAGCAGGCTGTTCTGCTTCAAGGAAAGGCCTTCTGATACCTAGTGCTTCTTCATACTGTTAAGATGGGCTTTAAAGCATGCATCCTGATTTGGTTATTTGAAAGTAGGAAAAAAATTGCCCAATTAATATCTATTAATCATGGGAAAATTAGACTATACAGATAAACAACAACAGAAAAGAAAATAGAAATCAGCTGTTAATCAGGCCACCCAGAAATAATCCTGTTATCATTTTGGCATCTATATCTGGAAAAATACATATTCTTTCTCTCTTTTAAATTACCATTACTCTATGCATTATTTTTTAGGGGGAAATCTTTGTGTCACATACTCTATATTTACTCATATTTGCATATAATAGAGTATAATTCTGCAATGTAATTTAAAATTATAAGTATGTATGGAAATTGTCTTCACTCGCTCCCCATTGTTGGATGGTTTGGTTGTGATTAACTTTGGCTTTTGCCAGTAACATTGCAATCCATCAATCTAGTGAGATCTTTGTGCATCATTCTCCAGTTTGGAAATTTGAAGCTGGCGGCTGTCACACTCTGCCCACACCCTCCTTTCCTCTTGCTCCCCTCTGCAGAGTCCCCTGGATGGTTTGCTATGTGTGCAGTGGAGGTTTGCTCCTTGGAGGGCAGTGAGCACGTTATTCATCTTCTTTTCTTCTTTGTGGGACCATTACGGGCTCTCCCTGTATTCCTACCCTATCTGCTACCCTGAATGCATGTCCCTGTTGCTGGTTTTGTCTGGATAATGTCAACTACAAATTGGCACTTGCCATGGGCACCTGGCATCTACTGCTACAAGATTAAATCGTGTGCTGCTGTAGCTGCTGATTTTCAGCCCTCCCCGAAATAAGTTCAGGGTGGAGAAGCAGAAATGAGGCATTTTGTGCTCTGGGAAAAGCTGGCAGAACAGATCTTCAGATAGTTATATATTTTAAGGAGCAGATTATATCAGCCCTATTCTTACATCCCTTCATATCTAGAAAAGCGTCAAAACCTTCACAGTGACAACTGCTCCTCATGACTAGCAAAGCTTCACAAGACTAGTAGAAACTTTCTGGAAAAATACGTGCTTGATTGCATGTATTCCCCCACCACCAAAATCATGTCTATACTGACCTTCCCTTCTGCCTTTTTGAGGCAGTTTCTCAGAGGTATCTGAGAGGCTGTCTCCCAGGCTATAGTCCTCATTTCCCCCAATAAAACTTAACTCACAAAATGGATAACCAACAAGGACCTATTGTAGAGTACATGAAACTCTGCTCAATGTTATGTGGCAGCCTGGATGGGAGGGGACTTTGGGGAGAATGGATACATGTGTATGTATTGCTGAGTCCCTTTGCTGTCCACCTGATATCACCACAACTCTGTTAATTGGCTATACGCCAATACAAAATAAAAAGTTTAAAGTTTTAAAAACAAAAACTTAACTCTCAACTCTTACATTGTGTATTTTTTAATAAAGTGGCAATATTGTTGTCTGGACTCTTAACTCTGGTCCATTCTTTTACTCATTCAATAGAGATCAATTGAGAACCTAAGATGCGCAAAGCAGGGATCCAGACCCTGGGGAAACAGGGCCAATACGATAGAAAATGGTCTGGCTCTTGGGGAGTGGTGCAGCAGAGGGGCAGGCAGACATCAGTTGATGGAACAAATCCAGTGATAACTTCAAACAGAGGGAAGCGCTGGGAAGACTGGAAAACGCTTAGGAGAACGGCATGTCTTGGGGAGGAGATCAAATAGGTGTCTGTGAGGAGGCAGTGACAGACTAGAGATCTAAAGCAAGCAAAGGTGAGACCTATGAATCCGGGTGGATGAGCAGCCCTGTGGAGGATTAGCCAGTACCAGGACACTGCAGCAGGAAGGACACAAGATGACCAGAAGCGAGAACAGAACAAGATGAGCTGGATTTTGCCAGGCTACATCACACTGGGTCTTAGAGGTCACGCGGAAGAGTTAAATCATATTTGAATTTCAGTGGCAAGATCTTGGAGGAAACAGGAGAGGAACATGATCTGGTTTTCATTTTCAAAAGATCGCTGTGTTCAAAATGTATCCTACACCAATTTTGTCATTACCCAGACAACAAAACACTCAGCAGGGAGAATGATAACTCCTCAGCAGATATTAGCTAGGAGAAAGGAACAGGAATTTCTGAATTTTCAGTTTCCTGAGCTTTTCACGTTTCTTTTTGTGGTTGGTACTGTTGTGAAATCAATATTTGTCCCCCATCTACTTTTGCTGCCAGAATTCCAATCTTGTCAGATGGCAATATAAGCCCGTTACATAGCCTCATTTGCAGCTGGCCTTGGGAGATATGTGACATGACTTTAGCCAATCAGGTATAAGAAAGCACTGAATGGAGAATTCTGGAAATGTTTGCTTTCCTGAAAAGCTCCAGACACAATTGGTGCCTCCTCACTTTCTCCTCTGCCTGTCCTGTGAGGAGCACAGAGGTGATGTTTCAAATGCAGAGTCATCTTGATGACAAGCTCGGGGATGAAAGATAACGTGTGAAGGGTGCAATGGTGGGAAAAGAGAAGCAGCCTGGGTCTCAGTGACTTTAATGAGCAGCTGAACCCATGCCAGCGACCCTCTGACTTTTTGTTATGTGAAAAAATAAAAACCCTTCCTAGTTTAAGCTGCTGGTTCCTCGGATACGCTGTTGGTTGCAGCCAACGCATTCCTAACTGATGCATTTGTCACGAGAAAAAGTGGGCGCTGACTCCATTAGTAACTCCTCAGAATAATATGCAAATCATTAAAATTCCAAATAATTCAATGCGTATTAAATTGAGACAATTACTGAGCCCGGCTTGGGAAGCCTGAGTGCTGTGGATTGGAGTCCGTGATCTCAATGCTAAACTTAATGTCTACTTGAAATGACCCGAAGAAAAATAAACTAGGGTCGAACTGAAGGAATGTCGAACTTCCGATGAACACTTGTTCGTAACGACTGAGATTAATTCCTAAAAGAAGTTTCTAAGGTTCAAAGACAATTTTGAGAAAATATAAAGAGTTTAATATTATTTTGCTTAAAAAAAAAAACAAACTCTTGTGTGTTTCCACTTTATATGATACATACTTACTTTCTGCCATGAAGGGGGAGGATTTTATGTACTTCCTGCTCCCTTCTATCTCCAGTCTCCTGATTTTTGGTTAGTTTCATTATTATTTTTGGATTGCCTAGAGTTATCTTGTTTATATTCTGTTCTGCCAGCAGATTCCCACTGTTCCTTAGCCTCACTTCTGTGATTAAATGAATCCGATGCTTACTGTTGTCCTTCTCTCCAAGGCTGGGTGTTTAATTTTGAATCAAGCCTTGTACTCTGGATTTCATCAGCTATTTCTCAAGAAGCACTTTGTTACCATAGTCCTTGAATTCCTGAATGCTTAAGAACATTTGCCTGTTTCTTTTATAGTCACAGCAGAATTTGGCTGAATGCAAAGCTCGTGGGTCACCCTTCTCGCCCTAGAACGGGTAGATGTGATCTGTTTTCTTGTGTCGAGTGTTGTACGGGACTGAGAAAAATTGTGTGATTTCTGTTCTTTGCACAATGCAGATGGAACACTTCCCCTTGAATGTCAGTGTCTTTACACTGCATATCCCTACATTGCCAATTCTACGTTTTTCCCCCTAGCATACGGTGTAGGCTTTAAATCTAGAGACGAAGTTTTTTAAAAAAAATTTTTAAGAGTCTTTTAAGTTTATTCCTGTTCCTTCCCCCCCCGCCTCACCCGTTCAGAACTCCAATGTGTGTCCGTCAGTTTTGTATTATCTCGTCTGTCATCATTTATATCTCACTGTTCTTTCTATTTAGTTTTGTGTGATTTCTTTCACTGGCTTGACCTGTGCTTTCAACAGTATTTACCTATTTTCTGTCACTTCTAAGTTGTTTCATCTCTCTAATTGCTTTATTTTTCATCTTCCATTTATTTCCTGAGCTCTACCAGCTCACTTTTCAACTGGTTTCCTTCTTGTTTCTCATTTGATCATTTCTGTTGCTTCTTTGAGCTTTCTTTCTGAAAAACTATACTGCCAGTTCCTTGGACAGAAGAGGACTAGACTCTGTTCTCTAGAACGGATCATTTGTGTCGTATATATTTGTCATCTGCCTTCTGTATTCTTTTCTTCCTTCTTCTTGCAATACCCATGCTGGGGTCCTTGCTGCCTGGTTTATTTCTTGGTGTTACTCCAATAGGAGTAGGTGCACCTAGCTTTTTGATCGACAGTAGTATGGACAGGGGATGGGGGCATGGTTAACTGGGCTCAAAGTTTGGTTATGGTCTCTGCCCTCCTACCCAACAGGCCCTGGTGAGTTGTCTCCTTCAGGCTTTGGTCTCCACAGGGTCAGTGTAGCTCACAATGAAAGACTCACAGCTATGACTGGGTTGTCTCTCTTCTGACCTGCTTACCCCTTTGCATGCCAACCAGGATTTCCTAACCAGAGACTTTTCCTAAACAACAAACATGGTACGTCTTCCTGGTTCCTTTTCATTTATTTGCCATTCCCTTCCCCCACAGCTGACTGCAATGTGGAGACAGGTTTTCACAATGTGTATTTCCACAGATGTTCCAACTTCTCCTTTGTGAGGTACACAGCGCTGGTGCCCACCAGTATCTCCATTTCTGTCCTCTTTGAAGACACCCCCTTCCTCCATTTTCAAAGCTAGGCATGGCCAGATGGATTGTTTGGCCAGCAAAATGTGAGCGGAAGTGACATGAATCAAATCTACATGCTCTCCTCCACAGTGAGCTGTGAAGACTCATGATATTATGGTAATACAGGAGGATGGTGGAGACGGGCAGGCCCAGCGTGCCTACTCTGTAATCGCCCATGAGCTTGCAGCTATTACAGTATTGTGGCAACAACAAAATGTAGCAATAATAACAGCAATAAACGACGTATAAACTTGGCTGTCTTAAGCCAATGAGGTTTGGTATTTGTTATTCCTTCATAACCTAGCCTCTTTGACTAATAAAGGGAGAGCAAAGCCAGCAACTTCTGCATGGAATGTTAGGAAGTGCAGACACTGAAGAGGTTGGCAGGGCTGGTTGGAAAGGCGTGCGTCACAGCACACCTTTCATCGCCCGTACTGGACTCTGACCAGCTTCAGGGTTTCCCTGAGTGTCGGAGGGGGAATCTTGTAGACTCTTCAGAGGAACGTCTCTTGTTGCAGAGGGTTTCAGATTTCCCGTGTTCACCAGGAAACGAAACAATAGAACCTAGCCCTTTTCTGTTTCTCTCTGCTTACTTTCATATATCTTCTTGTGCGCTGAATTTAGTGCCGTTGACAGCAATATTTACTACCTCCGAACAAACTTGGCTGGTTTCTGATGGGCTCCCCTGATCGTCTAACCCTGTGAGAGCCATGGGAGCTGTTGTCTTCAAGTCTTCCTGCCATTTACCATCTGTAAATACTTTCTTCTTCTTTTCTTAAATAAAATATTTCTCCTTGCCACAATTAAAAAATGAGTGTGCAATCCTAGACATTCTCTAAGAAGAGAGCATTACATCTTTGATTTACTATTGTGCCTAGAGATGATGATCTTGGCTCCAGTCTCATTTCCCTAAACTCCAGCATGCATGTTAGACCACAGTCATATCTGGTCCCTGGAGCCAGGCAATCTGGGCTCAAACCCCTGTCTTGCCATTCTTTAATGGCACAGCCCTGGAAAAATCGCATAAACTTTCTGGGCTTATTTCTCTCATCTGTAACAATGTGATCATAGCAGTGGACTTTTTCATCCCCAGGAATATTGAGAAGAGTAGATGAGCTGATACCTGGGAAAACCCCTGGAGCGGTGCCTGGTCCCAAGTGGGTACTCAGGCAGATGACTTGAAAGCATCTTTCAAATTTTGCAAGTGGTGTATCAGTTGATTCATTTATGTACTCAACACCTATATAATTATTTGTAATAACATAAGGAGGTGATGGGGCTTCCCAGGTGGTCCAGAATATGCCTGCCAATGCAAGAGATACTTGAGACGTGGGTTCAATCCCTGGGTCAGGAAGATCTCCTGGAGTACGCAATGGCAACCTACTCCAGTATTCTTGCCTGGGAAATTTCATGGACAGAGGAGCCTGACAGGCTTTGGTCCATGGAGTTGCAGAGTCAGACCTGACTGAGCAACTGAGCACACACTCATGCAAGGAGGTGATAGTCAAATTAAGGTACCAG
Source organism: Bison bison bison (assembly GCF_000754665.1). NCBI lineage: Eukaryota > Metazoa > Chordata > Mammalia > Artiodactyla > Bovidae > Bison > Bison bison. Next base: position 9,166,797 of record NW_011494951.1, on the reverse strand, counting down.
TTAAAGTCAAGGGTATGTATTCTGAGATTCCAACAGCTAACATTTGAGTGATTACTCTGTGCTCAAGCTCCAGGCTAAATCTTTATGTGGACCATTTCATTCAATCCATATGACAACTCTACAAATCTTACCATCATAATCTTCATTCATTTTTTTTTTTTTTTTT
>NW_011494951.1:9166424-9166531 GCF_000754665.1 Bison bison bison | reverse complement strand
ACCTGAGAAGCCCCAGTCAGCATTTTTGTGGTGAAAATTAAAACAATCTGCTGCTGCTGCTGTTGCTGCTAAGTCACTTCAGTTGTGTCCATGGGGTCACCCCGTAG
>NW_011494951.1:9118904-9166324 GCF_000754665.1 Bison bison bison | reverse complement strand
TTTTTTAGTCTCTAAGTCATGTCCGACTCTTTGCGACCCCATGGACTATAGCCCGCCAGGCTCCTCCATACATGGGATTCTTCAGGCAAGAACACTGGAGTGGATTGCCATTTCCTTCACCAGGGGATCTTCCCAACAAAAGAATTGAGCCTGGGTCTCCTGCATTTCAGGCAGATTCTTTACTGACTGGGCTATTCGGGAAGCCCCTTCATTCCAGACAGAAGGAAACTAAGCCTTAGGAACACTAAGGGACAGGTGCAGGTCCCATAGAAGCAGGTCACATAGAGTTGGGCTGGTCCGTGCAGGCAGCGACACTCAGAATGTCTGTGCTTATCTGGAGCACTTACAGAGATATCACAGACCCTGGAAGCTGCCTCTGGGTGGGTGGGTGGATGTCACCAGAGGTCTTCTGGAGAAATGGCTGGGTGAACTGAGGCCTGAAGTGTGTAGGAGGTGCCCATTCAGTGGAGACCTGAGCTTGGGCAAAGATGGTCACGGAACAGAAATGCTGAAAGCAGAGTTTTCGAAGGTCAGCTTTGAAGGAGAAACCTGGAATAGCAGGCTGGAATCTGATCAAGACATCAAATAAAGGAGCTTGGACATTTACGAGACCAATGATAGAGGTGTGTTAGTCACTGGGGCAATTTGTAACTGTCTGAGTCACCATATGGGTGGGGCTTTTTTAGGCAGGCTGTTAGGCGCTCTGTGACTGTCTAGGATCTAGGGGGAAGCTGATTTCAAAGAATGCTACTTGTTTTCATTTCTCAGGAAGCATGTTTCTCGGCCTATGAAGCTGTCACGCCTCTTGGGCGTGTTTGTGCACTGGAGGGCTGAGATCGTTTCCCTCTCATGACTGTGAGCCCGTTGAAGGTAAGGGCCATGCCTTGGTGTCCTCGAGCCCAGTGTGGCCCACAGCGTGTATGCTCACTACCTGTGGAGCCTCTAGTGATGCCTGGAGGAACTGGGAGCAGATGGTCACCTGAGCGGGCATGGTCGCCAAAGGCTTTCTGGAGAAAGGGAAGCCTGAGATCAGTCCTGAAGTGTGATGAGCGAATTCCCGATCAGGTGGGGGCCTGCGTGCTGAGCTGGTGTGCCAGGTAGTTGCAGACAGGTCAGCGTGGAAGCACAGAGTCTGCAAGGGCTCTCTGAGGATCAGAAGCTGGGCTTGCCCTCGACCAAACCTCACACTCATTCACCACTGTAGTGGGAAGTCCCCACCTACACGGACAACTGCCCCAGAGCTGCCCACGGGGCTCTGCTTCCTTGCCCGAGGGACATACTTTCAGGCCTTTTCAGCCAGACTGGGGGCTGCCAGGAGGTACTGGAGATGCGAAGCCCAGAGGAGAAACTCAGGCCATGTAGGATACGGGATGGTGGATATTAATAAATAGCCCAGCCTGCCATGTTTGATGAGGCCACTCTGAGGCATGCTCTGTGTGACTCCTTAGGGTCCCCGGAGGGATGGAGCCCCAGCTACTCACAGGGTTAACGTACTCAACGATATACCATTTTCTGGCTCTATTGTCCCTTTTCTCCCTCACTTCCTGCTTCATGCTGACAAACCTTTGTCTTAGGCTTTGCTTTTGTTGTTGTTTAGTTGCTCAGTCATGTCCAACTCATTCGCGACCCCGTGGACTGTAGCCCACCAGGCCCCTCTATCCATGGGATTCTCCAGGCAAGAATACTGGAGTGGGGTGCCATTCCCTCCTCCAGGGGATCTTCCTGACCCAGGGATTGAATCTCGTCTCCTGAATTTGCTGGTGGATTCCTTATCAGTGAGTCACCTGGGAACTCCTGGGTTTGCCTTGCTGCTGTTACTGCTGCTAAGTCGCTTCAGTCGTGTCCGACTCTATGCGACCCCATAGACGGCAGCCTACCAGGCTCTGCCGTCCCTGGGATTCTCCAGGCAAGAACACTGGAGTGGGTTGCCATTTCCTTCTCCAATGCATGAAAGTGAAAATTGAAAGTGAAGTTGCTCAGTCGTGTCCAACTCTTAGCGACCCCATGGACTGCAGCGCACCAGGCTAATCCATCCATGGGATTTTCCAGGCAAGAGTACTGGAGTGGGGTGCCATCGTCTTCCCCATCAGGATTTGCCTTAGGGATAATCAAACTATGATGCCTGCAGCCCCCCTCCTTGCCTGCTGCCCCCCAGAACTGGGGGCTGCCCTGGTGGCTCAGATGGTAAAAGATCTGCCTACAATGCAAAAGACCTGGGTTGGAGCCCTGGGTTAGAAAGATCTCCTGGAGAAGGTAATGGGAACCCTCTCCAGTATTCTTGCTTGGAGAATCCCATGCACAGAGGAGCCTGGCAGGCTACAGTCCATGGGGTTGCAAAGAGTCTAACAGGACTGAGCGACTATCACTTTCACCAGGACTGGAATAACATTTGCCCTGAGGTCCTTGTGAGCGTCTCAGGAGCACTGACTTTCTTGCTTGGCAGCTCTGCTCGGAACCATCATGTGGGTGCGCCCTGATCAGAAGCCTCCGTTGTTGCAAGCCCTCATCCTTTCCCTGACTCACCAATATCCATCTCCTCAGAGCAGCACCCGCCCAAGTTCAAGCCAGACTTAAGAGGAACTGGGCTTTAGAGTCACGGCCTGAGGTTTAAGTCCTCCCTCCACTGCTTACTGGCTGCACGAATTTGGGCAAGATCTTTATCCTTCGTGAGCCTCGGTTTTCTCATCTGCGCAATGGTGTTAGCAATGCCTGTTTCAAGGGGTTAGAGATAGATAGTATACTCAGCGTGCTCTGTACTGGCTCAGCACATAGTAGGCCCCACAACTTTCTGCTGTCTCTCCAGTGCCATTTTGGTGGTTGGCGCTGCCCGTGGTCCCTTGGCCTTGCCTCTGCCTCCCCCTTCTTTCTCTATCTCAATGCCCACCCCATCGTGCCTCCTTCAGAGAAGGTCTGAGCTATGACCCAGGACACCGGCCTCTTAACTGGGTCATTGTTCTGTTTTCCTCAATTCTGACTCTCTCTCTTTGATACTCTTTCATCAAAGAGCCAACTGTATGTGCCGTATTGTCTTATTTCCTATATTCTCGATACTCTGGTATTGAGGGCTTCACTGCCCTGGGAGAGCCTGCTCCTCCCAAGGCTCCCCAGTTTGTGGAGATAGCAAAGGGCTGGCCTGGGAAGGTGCCTCTCCATTTGAAGTCCAATCCAGAGCCCAGAACCTCCAGCAGCTCCTTTATCCAGCTAACACACCAAGCCAACGTTCTCCCTGCCCTAAATCACCCAGGGACAGGTGCCGGGCAGCTGGGGGCAGTCCCTTGGCCCCTAAGCTGGCTGGAAGTTTTAAAACCAGCCAATCCTCTTTATCCTGCCCTGTGGAAAATGCAATAAAGGTCGTGGTCTAGGGTTTTTTCTCTCTCCTTTAGCCTCCTGACCAGCCAGGGGCTTCCCCAGATGGCCCTGGGGTCATGACCTCTCTGTGTCATCGTAAAACAGGTCCATAACTTAAAATCCCGTGGGTCCATTTGAGGCACTTTTACTTGGGGGAACTGATGGAGTGTTCAGATTGTTATTAATGATTAGAATCCCCTTGGGTGCAGATTTCTTTCCCAAGGCCCTTTAGGCGGTTCTAGGGAAGACAGTGCTAGAACCAGGTCTCATGACCAGTGAGGTTCTTCACCATCTCATCTGTGATTGCTGAAATGTGAATTCCTATTCAGTTTGGATCAAACACGTATATGGGTGTGCGTGTGTGCTCAGTCGCTCCAGTTCTGTCCAACTCTTTGTGATCCCATGGACTGTAGCCCACCAGGCTCCTCTGTCCATGGGATTCTCCAGGCAAGAATACTGGGGTGGGTTGCCATGCTCTCCTCCAGGGGATCTTCCCAGCCCAGGAATTGAACCTGAGACTCCTATGACTCCTGCATTGCAGGTGGATTCTTTACCCATTGAGCCACCTGAGAAGCCCCAGTCAGCATTTTTGTGGTGAAAATTAAAACAATCTGCTGCTGCTGCTGTTGCTGCTAAGTCACTTCAGTTGTGTCCGACTCTGTGCTACCCCGTAGATGGCAGCCCACCAGGCTCCCCGGTCCCTGGGATTCTCCAGGCAAGAACACTGGAGTGGGTTGCCATTTCCTTCTCCAATGCATGAAAGTGAAAAGTGAAATTGAAGTCGCTCAGTCGTGTCCAACTCCTAGCGACCCTGTGGACTGCAGCCCACCAGGCTCCTCCGTCCATGGGGTTTTCCAGGCAAGAGTACTGCAGTGGGGTGCATTGCCTTCTCCTTTAAAACAATATAGAGGTATAGAAAGAAAACTGTGAATCCCTTTTTCACAAACCCCCTTCTCTGAATCCTAGTTCTCCAAGATTCCCATTAACAGACCCACAGGCACAACACTCCACACTTTTTTTTTTCCAAAAAACACGTGCACATACTATGATAATTTTCTTCAGAAAGCTGGATGTTTGTTTCCTACAACTTGCTGTTTCACTCCATGGTGTTCAGTGAGTGTCCGTCCCTGCCCTCGAGTCTGAGGCTGTGCGGTCTGAGAGGAGTCTGAGTCATCCGGACATTCCCCTAAGGATACACATCAGGCTGCCGAGTTTTGTCAATTCAGCAATTTCTTTTAAATAATTTTTTTTTAAAAATTGGAAGTTCGTTGCTTTACAATGTGTTGATTTCTGCCATACAACACGAATCAGCCATTGGAATACATACGTCCTCCCCCATCTTGAACCTCCCTCCCCCTGCATGCCCTCTTCCCACCCCTCTGGGTCATCACAGAGACCCAGGTTGAGCTCCCTGTGTTATACAGGAAGGTTCTGCAAGGTATCTGCTTTACACATGACAATGTGTATGTTTCCCTCTGCTCTCCCAATTCGCCCCAGCCTCTCCTTCCTCCACTGGCTCCGCAAGTCTGTTCTCTGTGTCCGTGTCTCCAATCCTGCCCTGCAAATGGGTTCATCAGCACCATTTCTTCTGGATTCCATATATGTGTGTTAATATACAGTATTGGTTTTTCTCTTTCTGACTTACTTCACTCTACATAACACGCTCTGGGTTCAGCCCCCTCCCTAAAACTGACTCAAATTCATTTCTTTTAGGGAATTCAGCAATTTCTTATGGGCTCTCTCTATGCCCCAAGCTTAGAGAGGTGACCTGCATTGCCCTCGGTCACACAGCAAGGGAGTGACCAGGAGTGACGGTTTTCGAACTCATCAGAATTTTCATGGGGCCCTCTTAAAACCACAGATGCCCAGACTCCACCCCACTGGTTCAGAAGCAGGATCTTTAGGGGTAGGGCTTGGGAGTCTGCATTTTAACAAGCTCCCAGGTAATTCTGGGGAAGGTCTGGTTGGGAACCCGCTGCTCTAAAACATATGTTAGCTTTCCCAGAGGGTCTGCTCCCTCCCGTCCTCTCTCAGACAGTGTAGGAGAGTCCTGCAGAGTGGGCCCAAGGGACGAGTGTCCAGTTAAGGAGACTGTCTCCAGGCAAACTCACAGTCTATTTCTGAGCTTTTATTGCCATTGTTATGATACCTTGTGGCTCAGCTGGTAAAGAATCCTCCTGCAATGCGGGAGACCTGGGTTCAACCCCTGGTTTGGGAAGATCCCCTGGAGAAGGGAAAGGCTGCCCCCTCCAGTATTCTGGCCTGAAGAATTGCACAGACTGGATAGTCCATGGAGTCACGAAGAGTTGGACACGACTGAGCAACTTTCACATATGATACTGACTTGCTGGAGGTTAGCAGCCTCCCAGACTTTGGCATTCACCTCTCTTCCTGGTTTCTCTCACTCTACACTTTGAAATCCCTCTTGAAAATGCCCTTAATGCTTTGTTTTTTTTTTTTAAGAATGAGAATTATTGCAGTTTCTTGCTAGGAGATGGAAAAAGGACATATGTTGACAAGGAGACAGAGCAACTTCATAAGGAATTCCTGGCTCAGGCACCTCTCCCATTATACCCTCTAATCTCCCCTCCCTGGGAGCCTCATGATCTCAGTTCACACTCCAGGAAGGAGTCTGCCTCTCAGGGAGGTCCCGCAGGACTCGTGGAGTGTGCAAGGCAGGGCTCACACCCCTGGGCTGGGCGGCTTTCTGGGTCAGATGCCTGTAATGGAGCTGAAGGGGCACTGGGCTTGGGAGAGAAGGTTCAGTTCACCTACAGGGCCTGTCTCTCCGTCTTTTTCAGCCCTGTGAGGCTGACATGAAGGTTGTGTCCATGCTGGGCCATTGTGGTAAGGAGTGAATGAGACGAGGTAAGGTAAGTGCCTCTAGATACACAGATACACATGGCATGGACCGTGACGGGATGAATGTGCAATTTCAGTCTCCTGGGAGAAAATGGAGCCAGGTTTCTCCATCTCTGGAGTGGAGAGTCTAGGGATTTTGATAAGTGCATTTAAATGCTATGTAGATGAGGCAGAGGATAAGATGGTTGGATGGTATCACTGACTCAATGGACATGAGTTTGGGTAGACTCCAGGAGTTGGTGATGGACAGGGAGGCCTGGCATGCTGCAATCTATGGGGTCGCAGAGTCAGACACTACTGAGCGACTGAACTGAACTGAACTGAAAACCTTCTCTAACAAAGCCGTTCAAACACTATCATTCAATCCAAGGCTAAACAAATATTCTAGAAGACCTGGTTTACTCCTGCTTAAAGAAAGTCCAGGCAATAATCTAGACATCATTAATACCTTCTCCCATTCCTCCTTCCCTCCGTGATCTCTTGCCTCCCTCCCTCCCTCCCTGCCTGTGTTTGTGGGGCCCTGGTGAACTTGAGAGTTGAAGACCAGGGTTCAAATCTTACCTTATCTACTTAATTTCTTTATGCATCAGCTTTTTAATCCAGAAAAAAAATGAGAATTAAAGTACCTACTAATCCAGATGATTTTGAGGGCCAATAACAATTGTTGATATTTATAAAACACTTAGTATATGCCCCCTGGAGAAGGAAATGGCAACCCACTCCAGTATTTTTGCCTGGAAAAATCCCATGGACAGAGGAGCCTGTCGGGCTACAGTCCATGGGGTCTCAAAGAGTTGGACATGATTGAACACGAGTATATGCCCAGTGCCTTACCTGTGTTGGCACATTCAGTCTTTATAGTTATCCTATGAGCCAGGTACTACTATGATCTCATTTTGCAGATGAGAAGACTGAGAGAGTGAGAGATTAAAAAAACTTGCCCAAACTCATACAGCTAGTAAGGAACAAATCTACAGCTCTCATTAGTGCGTGTGCTCAGTCGTCTCCAACCTTTTACAACTCCATGGACTGTAGGCTGCCAGGCTCCTCTGACCATGGAATTTTCCAGGCAAGAATACAGGAGTGGATGGCCATTTCCTCCTCCTGGGGATCTTTCTGACTTAGGGACTGAACCCATGTCTCCTGCATTGGCAGGCAGATGCTTCACCACTGAGCTACCTGGGAAGCCCAGTTCTCACTATTTCAACTTGTTTTCTCAGATGAAAATTCTGAATGTAAAGGATCACCTGCATTGACTATGTTAATAGAAGAGAACAAGTCTCTCAACCTGTGGGTAATTTTGCCCAGATAGTGATACTTTTTCCTGCTAGCTTTTTTTCTTCCTGCTTCCCCTTTGCAATACAAACTTAAGCCCCGTCACATGGATAAAGCTCTCTCCATATCTTATTTTCAAATGGTTTATGATTTATAAGGCATATTTGTATATATTGCACTTGATTTTTAATAACTCTTGTAGCCATGAGACACAATAAGGGTTGTTATGAGCCCTTATTTGGAGATGAGGAAATGGAGCCTCAAAGTTAGGGCAGGACACCCAGTAGGATTCTCAGCTCTCTTCTGACGGGCACTGGTTTCTGGACTGTGAGTTGTAATGTTCCTACAGAGAGCCCTGCTTTTTACTGTCTACCCGCTATCCGTTCCTGTTTCTGGAAGGGCCTCTTGATTTTCCACTGGGGACCTTTTTCTCTCTCCACCCATGTTCCAGCCTTTCCAGGTTATTACATTGCTCTGGTCACAGTGATTCATTCTTGGGGGTGGGGAAGGGCTAGTGACTTACACGAGTCCAGGGAAACTCAACACTGGGTTGACTGCTCTAAGATGTGAGCCTGGTACTGTTGGTGACCCGAGAGACCTGATCAACCACAAAACCACCTCAGAGAAAAGCAGAACTAAGAGATGCAGAAAGGACAGGAGTTCAGACTGTGTTCCTTAGAGTACCTGGATCCAACCGAACCTGAAGTTGGATATCTACTCCAGACTTATGCATCAGTGAATTCCTCCTCCCCATTTTTTTGCTTTGAAGACTTTGAATTGGGTCTTCTCTCACTTTAAGTTGAGAGAGTGCTAGCTAATAGCCTTTCCAGAGAAATTGCTTCTCAGGGCATTATTTAATTTTATGATTTAATTATTTTCCCCCTATTTTCATTAGAATGCCTGATACTGATTAGGTGCCCATAAATATCTGTCAATTCATTAATCATAAGTTTAGTAGAAGATGGGAATTTTGAACTATTGCTTAAGAATCTTTGCATACTGGGCAAATTTGACCTTTCTTGAAATATCCAGAGAAATTTGGAATAACTTTTCTTTGGGGTTCTTTCCAACTTGCTTTATTTCCCTCTGAGATCAACCATAATTCACATGGATTTACACTGGAGAAAGTCATATTTTATTTTTAGTACTGTGTGCTCAAATTCCTTCCTAAGAATTTTTACCACTTAAGCCCAAAGACCTGATTTTTCTGAAGTACAAGGTGGACCATTTCGCTCCTCTTCGTATAATGAATGCTCCATGAATTCTTGTTTACAGAAGGAACTCCCAAAATGAATCTATAGATTTTAAGGAACACACGGATGTCATGCTCAGTTTGATGTATCAATTTGGTTACACTTGAGTTCCCAGGTTTTCACCAAACATTCATCTAGCTTTTGCACAGAGGGTATTTTGTAGATGTGATTAGAACTGTAACTGGTTGACTTGAAGTAAGGGAGGGTTTCCTGGATAATCTGGGTGGGCATGATTCAATCAGTTTAAAGGTCTGAAGCAGACAGCTGGGGCTTCCCTGAGAAAGAAGTTCCACTTACAGACCTTAGCATCAGCTCATCCCTGATGATTCTAGTCTGCCTTTCCTGGAGGTCTCCCTGACAGATTTCAGACTCTCCAGACGATCTTCCCAACCGCATAATCCAGTGTTTCACAATACATCTCTTAGTATATATTACCTCCAACTGGTTCTGCTTCTCTGGTTTAACACTGACATATACAACTGGTAAACCCCTCACTCCCCAAATAGTTAGGTCGGAGGGGAAATAAAACCATCATGTTCCTAAGGGCCCTTGTCCCATCACAAAGACCAAGTTTGTGGGATAAAGGCTGAAGTTTTCAACATGATGTACAGTTCTCCATAACCTGCCTCTGCTGACCCCATCAGCCTGATTTCCTGCCTCCCCAGCCTTTTCACATCTCAGCCAGGGTTACCAATGCACCTGGGCCTCTCTAGAGGGTTCATGAAAGTCTATGTTGGGAGCATGGAAGGCATCTCAGAACTTCCTGGATGCTTCAGGTAAGGCTTCCCACTCTCTCAGCTCCGAGCCTCTGTGGGTCTGTCAAGGTTCTTGCTTCTCCTTTCCTCATCAGCCTCACTCACCACCACTCTGCTTTGAGACCCTCAGGGAAGCCTCATCACATCCTTTATGCAAGTTTATGTCTTTCATGGTCCCAGGTCATCACTCATCCCATGGACTCTCATTCTGACGGCCCCTTCTGCAGCCTAGCTCCCACTCCTTCCAGGGGTAGACCAGATGTCCTTCCCTGGTTTCCCTTGGAACCACCCATACCAGCAAAGTCTTCTGTATTCTCCTCCTCCTTTGTGGATGTCCTTTCACTTCCTTGCTCTGACCAAAGCCCAGATCTCCACTGAGGTCATCGCTCTCCCTGAAGCCCACTCAAATGGTAGCTGCTTCCTACCTCACTCCTCATTCCACTGGGCCTGGAGGTGAAGTGAGTCACCTCTTTGCTCCTTCCTGCTCTTTCCAGATCATTCATTCTCCTGCCTTCTAGTATCCCTCCAGCACTGAGTCTCATGTCGTTAGTCCACGCCATCCACCAGTCATCTTCTAATCTATACTGCATGCCTCATTTTTGGATATGTTGGCTCCTGGCCCCGTCACTCTCTCCAACATCACTGTTATTATTCTCAGTGACTTATGTATCTACTTAGAAAACCTATCACCTACCCTGGCTTCACAGTTTCTGTGGGAGTGTAATAAACACACAACATACATTGTATAGAAATGGAAATTATATGGGTGGTTATATATACATATATAATCATACAATAATGTATAGAAATATATAAAGTAAATTTTATATATGCAGTAATATATATTACTCTATATACTAGGTACATTTACTTATATGTTACCTTCTTCAGACATTTCCCCTCCAGTCACTGTCCCATTTCACTGTCTTCTTTATTGTAAACTCCTTGAATAAATGATCTCTACACCTGTCTACCATTCAGCCCTCACATTCTCTCCCAAACCTACCCCGTCTGGCTTCAGCCCACCACTCCTCTGAAATCACCTTTGTCAAGGTCATCAACAATCCCACGTGTCTAAATCAGTGATCCCTTCTCAGTCCTTTTGGTACTTGACTTACTGCTCTTCCTTTCTTTCCTTCACTCATGCTGAGGAGTCACTGTCTCTTGGTTTTCCTCTTGTCCTTCGTTTTTCATTGCCTCCCTTCCTGGGTCTGCGACTCCTCCTAACCCATAAATGTGGAAACCCAGGCTCAGTCCTCAGATCCCTTCTCTTCTCTATCGACATTCTCTTGCTTGGTGAGCCCATCCAGTCACATGACTTGAGATGTCTATTTCCAATTCAGAGCTTCCTCCTGAACTCTGGACTCACATCCAATTACCCCTAGACATCTCCACGTGTGTATCTAATAGATTCCATGACCCTAACGTGTGCGACAAGGAGCTCCTTATGTCTGCTTCCCCAATTGTTGGATCCCTAGTTGATAACAAACTCAGACGTCCAGGCCAAATAACTTGGAGACCCCTTCGTGCTCTTCTTACCCATGAATCCTTCTGACTCTCCTTAAATGTTATCTCAAGTATCTTAAACATTATCTCAAGCATCTCACCATTGCTCAGCATCTCTATAGCTGCCACCTTTGCCCTTATCAACAGAATCTCCTGCCTAAATTAGTGATTGATCTGGACTTCTTGTTCTTGCTCTCCCCTGGTAGCTCAGATGGTAAAGCATCTGCATACAATGTGGGAGACCCAGGTTCGATCCCTGGGTTGGGAAGATCCCCTGGAGAAGGGAATGGCAACCCACTCCAGTACTCTTGCCTGGAAAATCCCATGGACCAACGAGCTTGGTAGGCTATAGCCCATGGGGTCGCAAAGAGTTGGACACGACTGAGCGACTTCACTTCACTTCACTTCTTGCTCCTGCTCTTGGGGAAGCCACTCAACAGAGAAATATTGTTATGATCCCCAGACTGATCCTTCATGGGAGGTCCATATGACCCTTCTGAGGGCAAAAGTGAAAGGCTTAGAATGAACAACAGGTCTGCCCTTCTCCACCAAGTTGCCTCATCGTGTACTTCTCTCTCCTTCACTCATTGTGGCTCCAGCCATACTGTCTCTGTGCAGCTCCTGAAGCATATTTTTGTCACAGAAAGATCGCTTACATTCTTCTTCCTGCGTGGAAAGATTTCCCGCAGATGTGTGTCTCTGTCTCTATCTCTATTGCATCTCTACTTCTATGTCATTGTGATATTGTGATATATGTATATCATATATATATATATGTATATATATGTATATTTGGTCTTCCACTAGAGCTTCTAAAACTCTTGGAATTTCCTAAGTGATGAGAACCATAACGGTATCTTCTGTTATGTTATTGTTGTTGTTTAGTAGCTAAGGTTTATTCGGGATCAACAGAGAATTGCAATTTGTGCTCTGCAAAACCACACTGAGCTGTGTGCAAGCCCCTGTACAGCAGGGGAAGACCTTTTTTCTTCTTTTGTAAAAAATTTTATTGGAGTATGGTTGCTTTATAATGTTATGTTAGTTTCTACTATATGGCAAAGTGAGTCAGCTATTTGTATACATAGATGCCCTCTTCTTAAAATTTCGTTCCCATTTAGGTCCACCCAGGACATTGAGCAGGTTCTCATTAGTTGTCCATTCTATACACAATAGTGCATGTATGTCAATCCCAACCCCCAACTCATCCCACTTCCCTCTCCCTCCCTGATGTCCAGATGTTTGTTCTCTACGTCTGTGTCTCTATTCCTGCTGTGTGAATAGGCTCATCTGTACCATTTTTCTAGATTTCACATACATGTGTTAATATACGATATTTGCTTTTCTCTTTCTGATTTCCCTCTGTATGACAGTCTGCAGGTCAGAGGAAGAGGAAGTTGGGAGGGCTCTGATAAAGGTCGGTGGCTTTTAACTGGCTGAACCCTTGGCAGGAAGGAAGAGGAGTCTTTGCTCACAGGGCATGAGAGCTTCCCCTTCTAGTCTCCTAATTTTATTTAATTGAGGTTTCTGTTTATTAATTTTCTTACATTTATTCTCTATGTTTATCATCTGTACTTACTTGTAACTCTATCTGCACCAATACCGACACCAACACTTAATTGACGTCTACACCTATATTTGCACTTGTATCATCAATTTCTACCACTTTTTAAAGATTTGCTCTCAAGCTGCAGTTGGTCAATGAAGCCTCTATGGACCATTATTCTAAAAATTGCAAATCCAACCATTCCACACGCTTTTAAACTTTATTTTCTCCATCACATATGTCATCATCTAACATGCTATTGTGGACAAAAAATGTGGCCTGCCACTTCAGTAAACAAAGAAGGTTGCATGCCATTCCTGTAAACAGGATGTTGTGGTCAATAAGCCCTCAGCCACTGCAGCCGCCCCAGACGGCACACCCTGAGGGGATTCAGCATGGAGAAAAACAGGCCGCTGGCCCTAGACGGTTAAGATGCGTAGCTCAGAGCTGGTTTCAGTAAGGACAGACACTTGCATCTTCCTGTACATAGAAAAGCAGTAAAATCATTAACTTGTTTGTTTGTGATTAGCAGTAATCTTTTGATGTTTGATTACAGCAAAAACTCCTATATATCCTGGCTCCTTCTTTGAACAGTTCCTCAGAATTATCTGAGAGTTTGTCTCTTGGGCTATAGTCCTTAGCAAGTTCTCTGAATAAAAGATAACTTGCGACGCTTAGATTGTGCATTGTTTTCATTGACACTGCGTGTTTACTTATTTATTTTTGTATCACCTTTTCTCCTTATGAGATATAAGATGCTTGAAGGTAGGTATTCTCATTCATGCTTTTGGTTGCCAAGTACAAAGCATTTAGAACAATATCTGGTGAGTATTAGGGATGTGTACAGGTTGATGAAATAATTAAAGCTAGCACTACTGATGCTATGCATAAAATAGATAATTAACAAGAACTTACTGCACAACACAGGGAACTCTACTTAATGCTCTGTGGTGACTTACATGGAAAGGAATCTAAAAAAGAGGGGCTATATGTCTACATAGAGCTGATTTGCTTTGCTGTACAGAAGAAGTTAACACCACACCGTAAAGCAACCATTGCTGTTCAGTCGCTAAATTCTGTCTGGCTCTTTGTGACCCCACGGACTGCAGCACGCCAGGCTTCCCTGTCCTTCATTACCTTCCATAGTTTGCTCAAATTCATGTCCATTGAGTCAGTGATGCCATCCAACCATCTCATCCTCTGCCACCCTCTTCTTTTGACTTCAATCTTTCCCAGCATCACTATATTCCAGTGAATCAGTTCTTTGCATCAAGTGGCCAAAGTATTGGAGCTTCAGCTTCAGCATCAGTCTTTCCAATGAAAGTTAATTTAAAAAAATCTAGCAATGTTGATAAACACTATTTAATGGGGACCCGTGAGTGCTCACACACATCTAACTCTTTAATTATACAGTTTCTGTAGTCAGCCTCCCTCCACATGGGCCCTGGAGGAGTCTCAAGCGAAAGAGACAGGCCAAGCAAAGGAACATTTTGTTAGAGCTGGTGCTTGGGTCACAAACACGGAAGAAGGACCCCAGAACCCTGGTGGGTTGGGCTGGGACTCAGGCATGGTTCGTGCTCTCTGTGGATATTACTCCCATTGCCAGCAAAGGCAGGTCCAGGGAAAACAAAAACAAACAGAAAGCTTTTTCCTTTGGCTTTTAGGTCTGGGTTTGAACATAACAGTCTGGTATTTAAGCTTTTTGGCTGGTGAAATAAAATGCCACAAATAGAATGTCCTTAGTCAACTTCATTACATTTTATGACTGGCCTTATGATGGGGTCTGTCTGTCCTTAGGCAGAACGGCTTAATGTAAGATGTAATCTGTAAGGTGAAGATTGTCAGACTTTCAATGTATGTCTACTTTATTGTGAATTGTTTGTTAAGGGAGCCTGCGACTGGCACTGAAACCACAAGCGTCCTGGCAAGTCTACCAAGCGCCAGAGCGGGGATGATGTCATCTCTCTAGCCTGGCCACCCGACAGTCCATTTTCAGAACAATGGTCCTAGTGGTCTTGGAACTAAAGTCCGAACCTGTTAGCACTCTCTGTCATCCCTCAGGATGAAGCTCAAAGCCCTAGGTCTGAGATGCTCTGGACCTCCAATCCCTTCTGACCTCACGTGTCCGCCTCATGTGCTGCTTTCCAGTCACCTGGCATCCTCCTGTTCCTGCAACAAGCTAAGCATCATCAGTCCTGCCTCCTCTCCTGCTCGTTACAGCCCAGCCCAGGTGCTGGTGTGGCTCACTCCTCTGCCTTCAAGTCTCAGCTCAGATGGTGGCTTTCCATGGCCCCAGCTTCTCTGACCCATCTGTCTAAACAGCACACCTGCCCTCTCTTGCTTCACTGTCTTCTTCATGGTCCCCATCACTTGTGGCACGCGCGCGCACACACACACACACACACACCTGTGTTTTCTTTGTCTATCCTTCAGATGGGCTCTGCCAGGAGGGAGTTTGTTTTCATCACAGCTCTGTCCCAAGTGCCTAGAATAGTGCCAGCCTTTTATGGACTCTGAATCCTGTTTCCCTATGACTCTAGAGGGTTTGTGGTAACCAAAAGTCCTAACAGGCAAGCCAAGTGTCAGCTGCTCAGTTGGGCCTGACTCTTTGCAACCCCATGGACTGTAGCCCACCAGGCTCCTCTGTCCATGGGATTTCCCAGGCAAGAATGCTGGAGTGGGTGGCCATTGCTTTTTCCAGGGGATCTTCCTGACCCAGGGATTGAACCCGGGTCTCCTGCATTGTGGGTAGATTCTTTACCATCTGAGCTACCACAGAAGCTAACAGGCAAGCCAAAGAGACCAGTAATTAGTTACATGAGATGAAAGCGGGGCTCCTCTGGTGGCTCAGTGATGGGAGGGTAGAGGGTCCACTTGCCAATACAGGGGACATGGGTTCAAACTCTGATCCGGGAAGATTCCACGTGCCACAGGGCGACTAAGCCCATGCCTCACAACTACTGAGCCTGTGCTCTAGAGCCTGGGGGAACGCAACTACTGAGCCTGTGAGCCTCAGCTACTGATGCCCGAGGGCCCGGCGAGCCCGTGTTTCCGCAACAAGAGAAGCCGCCATAATGGGACGCCTGCGCACTGCAACTAGAGCGCAGCCCCCGCTCACCGCGACCGGAGGAAGCCATCACGGCACAAAGACCCAGCACAGCCAAAAACAAATTAAACAAAAATTCTAAAAAGAGATGAAAGAGAGGGCAATAGAGAAGGAAGAAGAGAGAGGGAGGGAGAGACCGAAGGAGACTGAGATGGATGGACAGAGAGAGACAAAGACAGAGAGAGGTTGAGCAAATCACTGCTCAAGAAACCCGAAACTCCTTCCCTTGGTCTCAAGAGAGAATTCTCCTGGGATTTCTGAAACCCTGGCTGAATCTAGACCTGGTTCACTCTTGTCTGTGCTCTTCCCATCATAATGTGGGTGAGGGGAGGGCGGGCCAGGAAAGGAGAAGCCAGAGCTCCCAGCAGAAGCCACCGCCTGCTCCATTTCTTCCACCAGCTGCCCCTCAAGTCTGAGCACAAAACTTCCCCTAACTGACCCTTACGATTTTAAATATTCCAAGGGAGACAGTCTAAATCTGAAACGTTTGGGAGCAAAGGACCTGATCCGGCTCGGGAAAGCTGATGCTTATTAAGATCTTCAAAGGCCTAACAGGCGAACAGCCCGTGTTTTAAATTATCTCCCTCTCGTTTGTCATGTCGGCAGCAATTTCCACAGCACTAAAACCCAAAGCTCCGAGAGAGCACGTCTCCTCCTGCACGCACCTCTTTGCTGGAGAAGTTCCAGAACATTCTCCGGACTCGTGGGTCACGGAGAGAATACGTGTGGTCACAGGGCCTCTCTGACACAGGCTGCACTTGGGCCAAGTTATTTCCAAAACTGAGCTGAGTTTAGAGAGGTCTTTATAGCTCAGAGTTTAAAATAAAAGTTTCGGGAAGGTTCATGTGTTTCACTTAAAATGCACACTATATGGGTGGTGTCGTGGTGGCTATTTTTATACGAGGCCTTTTGGAGACAAACATTTGCTATCAATTTCAAACCTGCCAAGTGGAAAGAAGGGAATATAATTTTTTTCTAGTGCTTACTTACTCTCTTACAATAACTTGTCTGGATGCTTGCAATACACACTTAACCAGCTCACTGTCCTGATCTTAAGCAATGTTCTCAGTTCCAACCTTCTAGAGAAGAACAAAGAGCATCATCATGATTCCTTCAATTTCCCTCCTATCCTTAACTTGGGCTTCCCTGGTAGCTCAGTGGTAAAGAATCTACCTGCAATGCAGGAGACCAAGATTTGATCCGTGAGTCAGGAAGATCCCCTGGAGAAGGGCATGGCAAGCCACTCCAGTATTCTTGCTGGGAAAATCCCATGCACAGAGAAGCTTGGTGGTCTACAGTCCACGGGGTCACAAAGAGTCAGACACGACTAACGTGACTACGCGCGCGCGCGCACACACACACACACACACACACACACACACACACACACACACACAGGACCATCCTTAATTTACTCACATACCCATCTATCCTCTCTCGCTTCCTGCCTGTCTCAGTGGACACAGGTGAGTCAGGACTCATGATTGTTCAAGCCCAGGCCTTTCCCAGTTAATCCTAAAGGAAATCAACCCTGAATGTCTATTGGAAGGACTAATGCTGAAGCTGAAGCTCCACTACTTTGGCCACCTGATGCAAGAGCCGACTCACTGGAAAAGACCCTGATGCTGGGAAAGATTGAAGGCAGGGGGAGGAGAGGGTGGCAGAGGATGAGATGGTTGGATGGCATCACTGACTCAGTGGACATAAATCTGAGCAAACTCTTGGACATAGTGAAGGACAGGGAAGCCTAGCATACTGTAGTCCATAGGGTCGCAAAGAGTCAGACACAACTTAGTGACTGAACAACATCAAAGCCTTTCAGGGGTGGTTGTTTGAACCCACCTCTCACTTCACCTGGATGACCTTCTCTCATTCTCTTATATCTTCAACCTCCACCACTGGTTGGTTGCTCTCAGCCTGTACTAAGGCACAAGTCTCTTTCTGTCCTTGAAATAACCTTGACCTGGCTCCCTTGACCCACCTCTAACCACCATGCCTCTCTGTTCTTCTAAGGAAAATAAAATTTGCTGGTTAATGGCATATTGTAGACCCCAAGAGGAGATGACTTAGCAACTGAACAATACCAGAAGGGGTGAAGGAGGCCAATCTACCCTTTAGAGGTTACTCCCTAAAGGCATCTATGTATGTCCAGCCATCCTGTGCTTGGGAGTAGGTGGTATGACTATTTCCTAACTACAACAAAATGAAGGCCCAAAATTTCCCAGATCTCCTTTGTTTCTAGAGTGTTCTAGCCAAGACCAGCTAGAAATTAGAGACTGACCTAATTAAAGGTGAGAGGCTTGGGGGAGGTGTCTGCAGAAGTGTCTAAACAGGGCAAGGAACATATAAGGACAGTGGAGGGCCTCCATGGTTTCTGTTCTGGTTTTGAGGCTTTATGGACAGAGTAATAAGTGTTGGGAGGGTTTGAAAGGAGTGTTTCCAGGAAGGCTTTTCAGGAGGACATTTCCAGTAGAGACTGGAGTCTTTGAGTATAAGCACAGCTACTATGGGGCCAGGTGACTCAACGTGTGGACGTGGTTCTCTCCCTGGTGAGTCAGATGGTAAAGCGTCTGCCTGTAATGCAGGAGACGTGGGTTTGATCCCTGAGTCAGGAAGATCGCCTGGAGAAGGAAATGGCAACCCACTCCAGTGCTGTCACCTGGGAAACTCCCTGGACAGAGGAGCCTGGTGGTCCACAGTCCATGAGGTCACAGAGTAGGACACGACTGAGCGACTCAACAACAACCAGCGCGTTGCTAGTTGGTCTTCCTATCAACCAGGTGAGATGGGAGGGGCAGGCATGTTCACTTTTTTTTCCAGCTAAGAATCCAAAAAATAAGTTTAAATAGATTGATAAAAGTCACAGAATTCATATGTGAGCAAGAACCCATGGCTTTGGACTGCATTCTCTCATTTTTCCCCACCTTAAAATAGTGCAGAAATCAGATCTTGGCTGATGGCTAGATTCCGGCTCTGCAAATCTGTGGGCTCTTTTCGGTTTGTTTTGTTTCCTTTTTTTAATTTCACAGCGGTGACTATGAGGTGATAAGCTCTAATCATCCATCTTTGACTGGAAAGGTCGGAGTGACATGGGCAGATAATTAAAATGGAAAGAAAGTCAATTTAAAACCTGGCTTCCTGGGGTAAGATGAAGATAATGTATTGAAACAGCTGAACATCTCTAAAGGTTTCAGTTCACATCTCGACAACACAGAACAAATTGCACAAATTCTAGGAACCATATCCCTTGGTAACAAACACTGAAGTCACTTTTTAAAAGGTCACCAAATGGCTCTATTGACTCGGTTTTGTAACATGTCACAAGCAGATGGCACTTTGAAGCAAACGAAGCAGCTTGAAAAACAAAATTGCTTAGACATTTTTGTCTGGTTTGCTAAGATAATGTGATGAAGCCCAAAATGAAAGAATCTTGGCGTATGTTGATTGAGGAAGCCTACATACACACCATTCAGCGGCTTTGTTCTAATTTCTTGCAATCAAAGGGTTGAGCCTTCAACTGTCAGTTCTTGGCTGAATTGGGTTTTATAAAGGTTTTTGCACTTGCAGAATAAAAGGTGCAAAGCAAAAGAAAAGAGAATGACTATTTCTTGAATGTCTATTACCTGTCAGACTCTTTATATATTATTTAATTTAATTCTAAAGCAATCCTATGGGTAGCTGTTATTACTCTTATTTTGAATAAAAGAAATTGAGGTCCAGAGACATTCCACACTAATGATTTATTGAGCTGGGATTCACACTTTGGTCTGACATCCAATCCACGTCTTTCCATTACTTTGTAGTACTTCAGATAGAATGCTGTTCCCACCTACTTCTTATCACTTTTTTTCAAAAATTATTTTCATGCTTCCAGTCAAGTACTAAAATAGATGCAGCTAAACTTTTTTTATGTAATGTAGTATCAAATTACAAACATAGTTATAGCATATTTTGACAAATACTGTAGGTTGGCTCACTTGCAACCCATCCTAATCCACTTCTCCCCTGCCTTTTTTCTACATGGAAGACTGGAAACAGTACAAACTTCCAGATCCCTTGTAGCTAGGGGTGGCAGTTTGGCCAATAAGAGGCATATGAAAAGTCCCAGAAGAGGGTTTTCCTTCCCAAATAAAAGCCAAAGTTTGACAAGAAGGTTTTTGCTTTCTTGTCTGGGATATGCACTCAATGCCTGGAGCTGCAGCAGCCATTTTGCTCTCATAAGGATGAAAGCCACATGCTAACACTGTTGAAACAGGAATATAAAAGGATCCTGGTTTCTTGGTGATGAGTGAATGTTACACCATCTTTTGATCCCCTATTTCTCAGCTTCTTCTTATGTGAGAAAAACAAACCTCTTCCATGTGAAAGAAACTGGGCTTTCTAATACTCACAAATGCAATCCTAGCTGATATACATACTAGCTAGAATTTTAAAAGACAGTCTTGCTTTCCAACAATGTTCCATTTTTATGCAACTTTGGTCCTGATTTATAGTTCTGAAGCATTGGACGTACAGGCTCAAATTAGGTAATAGACTCATTGGAATGGTGTTCATTTAGTTGGGCACGAAGTAGGAGAGAGCTGAGATCTGTCCCTAATTGTGGGGAAAGGACTAGCAGTGACTGAGTGGCTACAGTTCTTCCAGAAAGTCTAGCCATCCCTTCAGCCAAAGCAATTGGCATGGAGCAGGAGAGGGCGAGTCGGAAGTGGGGACTGAACCTGTCACCCCCGTGTCTGCCTTGCAGTGATAGTTAGTCTTCAGATGGGAAAACGAGAAGGACACTTGGGAAATCATTTTGCTATCTTTCCACCTTGGGAAAGGACCACACTGGAGTCATACCAGATGTATATGATAACTTATCTGGTTTTAATAGACCTCCAAAGAAGACAAATCCTCTGCCTCGTCCCTCAGGAGGCCATTTCAACATTTAAAAACTTGCAGTGAATTCTCTTTTTTTAACTTAAATAGGATGTGTAGTGCATGTGGGAATTAAAAGGTCCTTTATCTTTCTGAATCAGAGTAGTCAAGTGGCATGCTGATTGGCTGCGGACTAAGGCAGCCCTGGATCCAAGCTGTAGTTCCACCATTTACTGGCTGATGAACTTAACTACTGTTACTCAACTACACCACATCTCAGTCTCATCTGTAACATAAGCAGAGACATAGCCACACGACAGTAGGATCGTGGCAAGGGGTCATGCATGTAAAAGGTTGAAATATCATTTGCATTAAACATAGTGTGCAAGGAGGTGAAGGGAGGGTGGGATGAAATGGGAGATTGGGATTGACATGTACACACAATTGTGTGTGCGTGCGTGTGTGTGTGTGTGCGCGCGCATGCACGCACGCTCAGTCACTCAGTTGTCTGACTTTTTGCAACCCCGTGGACTGTAGTCTGCCAGCTCCTCTGCCCATGAAATTTTCCAGGCAAGAATACTGAGTGGAATGCCATTTCCTACCCCAGAGGATTTTCCCAACCCAGGGATCAAACCCTCGTCTCTTGCATCTCTGGCGTTGGCAGGTGGATTCTGTATCACTAGCACCACCTGGGAAGCCTCATATACACTATTGACATTTTTAATGTGTATAAAATAGACAGGGCTTCCCTGGTGGCTCAGTGGTAAAGAGCCCATCTGTCAGGGTAGGAGATGCCAGTTCGATCCCTGTGTCAGGAAGACCCCCTAGAGAAGGCAATGGCACCCCACTCCAGTATTCTTGCCTGGGAAATCCCATGGACAGAGGAGCCTGGCAGGCTATAGTTCATGGGGTCACAAAAGAGTCGGATAAGACTTAGTGACTAAACAACAACATAAAATAGATAGCTAATGAGAATCTACTGCATAGCTCAGGGAACTCTACTCAGTGCCCCATGGAGACCTAAATAAGGAAATCCAAAAAAGAGGGGATAAATGTACATGTATAGCTGATTCATGTTGCTGTACAGCAGAAATTAACACAGCATTGTAAAATAACTATACTCCAATAAAAATTAATTTGAAAAAATGTAAGTGCACAGTATAGTTCCCTACTCCACTGCTCTCCCTATTGGACACGAGTTCACTGCTTATGATCGTTTTAGAGCTTCAAGGAACATCACGGAGTTGACCACAACTCTCTCTGCCACAAGGGCTTTCCTGTGGCTCAGCTGGTAAGGAATCTGCCTGCAATGCGGGAGACCTGGGTTCGATTCCTGGGTTGGGAAGATCCCTTGGAGAAGGGAAAGGCTACCCACTCCAGTATTCTGGCCTGGAGAATTCCATGGACTGTATAGTCCATGGGGTCCCAACGAGTCGGACACGACTGAGTGACTTTCTCTCTCTCTGCCGGTTAATTAACTCCAATGTCCCAGTCTCATCCTCTTTGCTCTAATAAATATTTCAGCCTTTTGATTCTAACTGGATTTTCTAACATTGGACCGTGTCTTCAAAACAACTTTTAAAAATGTGTTTGCAATTTGGAGAGGTCACAATTTTATAAATTAAGTGCCAAATATCAGCATTTGAGAATTGAAAATATTGACTTGTACATTTTAGCCATGAACACAAAACTCTCGTTCTAAGCTGTTGACCCATGATTGGGCTTTACTCCGTGGTGCTCACAGTAAAGTGGAGTAATTAGACAGTCATCTGGATCATTACAGCCAAGAATACTCTGGCCACAAATATTTGGCGAATTTAGAGACAAAGACTCCTCGGGTACAGGTTATCTGCACTGTGACCTTGACTTTGGATGGATGCCATCTCAGCCCCACAGGAGATCTGCTGCACCATTTTAAGAAAGGAAATGTTTCAGACCAGGCATTGTTTTTTAAAGCCATGCACATGACTCTTGGCTAGTAGAGCGTTGGATCAGCCAACTTCTGGCAGCTTCGCATCTTGGCTGCACTGACATATGTGCGATTTCAGACTCTAAGCCACACATGAAGTCATTGGGAAGCTACACAATTCATCCCCAAAAATCTGCCATACGGTGGTTCTCGTCTTTTCCAGCAATGTAATCCCTAGGAATTGTGATGATTTGAGCTTTATGAAAAGAATCATTAATTAATCTTCATTCATTGAGGACCTACTCATTTATCTATGTTAGGAAAAACTTTTTGAAAAAATCCCCTGGAGATGGAATGAAAGAATGAAATAACTGGAGTATAGTTTAGTTCAAGGACTTTTTCTTTTTTCATACCATTACTCATGGCATAGGATCCCAAGACAAGGAAAGGAAATGACAAAAGACACTTTCAGGACTAACAGAAGCCCCGTAGGTTTCCTCCAGCTCTGCAGTTCATAGGTCATGAAGCCCAGACCTAACAAGTTTCAGTGACTTGTGTAGTGTCACATGGTGAGTTAGTGGCCTAACCACGGCTTTGGTGTTTTCCTTATGATTCCAGACTATGCTAACTACCACTTCCGCAGTGAGGCAATGCCTGACCACCTTAGGTGAAGAAATACCCCCATTTCTGCCCTTGCTAGTCACTCTGTCTCATGATCAGATTTTATTTTTTTCATAGCACTTTTCAGTTTCCCAAATTACATTATGATTTGTCATTCTGTTGTCTCCTCGTCTAAAGATATGGAGGCATAGGCTTAGGCTCTTGTTTACTGTTCTATCTACAATAATACTTGGCACATAGTAAGTGCTCAATAGGAGATCCAACCAGTCCATCCTAAAGGACATCAGTCCTGGGTGTTCATTGGAAGGACTGATGCTGAAGCTGAAACTCCAATACTTTGGCCACCTGATGAGAAGAGCTGACTCATTTGAAAAGACCCTAAGG
The DNA here is from genome assembly GCF_000754665.1 of Bison bison bison. Taxonomy (NCBI): domain Eukaryota; kingdom Metazoa; phylum Chordata; class Mammalia; order Artiodactyla; family Bovidae; genus Bison; species Bison bison. The sequence continues at coordinate 9,142,905 of NW_011494951.1, read as the reverse complement.
ATGGGAAAGATTGAGGGCAGGAGGAGAAGGGGACGACAGAGGATGAGATGGTTGGATGGCATCACCGACTCAATGGACAGTGGACTCCGGGAGTTGGTGATGGACAGGGAGGCCTGGCGTGCTGCGGTTCATGGGGTCACAAAGAGTCGGACATGACTGAGTGACTGAGCTGAACTGAACTGAACTGAAATGCTCGATAAATATTTGTGGCTTGAATGGACCACAATGGAGAGGAAAGGAACCCCTGGTCATTGAGCACCTACTATGCTGGGTTCTATGCTGAGATGTTTATGTCTGTTGTACACTCTTGAGAGGATACACACCAGCGAGTCTTGGCATTAGAAAGTGGTGAAGCCAGAATACAAAGCCAGGGATATGTCGCTCCACACCCTGAAGTTTGCCATCACCAGAAATCATTTTCAATGTTCAGTGGTTCCTGTTCTCCCATGCCCTGTGCGGCCTCTTTCTGAGGCCTCTGAAGCGCGCAGACTGGGTTATGACACCCCTCTGTTGTTGGCTTGTGTCTTTCTGCGCTGCCTTAGTCTCCAGAGGAATCGATCTGATGATACTTTATTCAGCACAGTAAACATTCTATGTTGCTGGTTCTCTGTGTAAAGCTGATTGAATCATTTTCTCATATTATGGACACAGCTCATGCTACTCGAATATGGTGGTGAATTCCACCAAGTGGTACTGACTTGTACTGACAAAAAGCCTCCAAAGGGAAAGAAATGTATCTTCTGCTAATCATCGGAGACTGATGCAATCAGAGGGGCTGATGACAAGCAGTTCAGATGGTCACGGCTTAGAAGGTGACGTGTGCCAAGAGATGAGGAAAACACTGGGACAGAAACAAGACAGTAAATAACTCTGAAATAACATTGCTTCTGACCACAGGGTAATCCATAAATTTGAATGGGGAAAAGAGCTCTCGTGTCCTTAACAGAACTTTTCACCTTCTTCAGGTGAAGTTTGTATGGGATATGGTGATCCATTTTTGTCCAGTTTACAAAACATGTTGAGGACAGCAACTGAGATTTGATGCACATCCAAACCCTCCGAAGAACTATTAACACAGGGACCCGGGACCTGCTTTAGTTAATAGGACCTGCTTTAGTTAATACTAACTAAAGGGCCTATTAGTTAACAGAGAGGGCCTTCTAGAGGATAACCATCACCATCCTTCACTGGGCTTCCCTGGTGGCTCAGCTGGTTAAGAATCTGCCTGCAATGCAGGAGACCTGGATTCGATCCCTGGGTTGGGAAGATCCCCTGGAAAAGGGATCTATCTACCACAGTATCCTTGCCTGTAGAATCCCATGGACAGAGGAGCCTGGCGGGCTACAATCCATGGGGTCACAAAGATCTGGACACAACTGAGCGACTGAACAACAACAGAACAGTGGCTTATGTATGACAGATGAAAACATGACTTCCGTTAATTCTCAAGCTTCACATGAACGCTGCTAATTAATTAATCAGTTAGGGTTAGTCGCTCAGTCATGCCCGACTCTTTGCAACCCCATGGACCATTGCCTGCCAGGTTTTTCTGTCAATGGAATTTTCCAAGCAAGAATATGGGGGTGGGTTGCCATTCCCTTCTCCAGGGGATCTTCCTTTGATCCAGGTGTAAAACTTGGGTTTCCCACTGTCATTACCTTTATTTTATGGACAGGACATCGAGGCACAGAGGAGTTAGATAACTGACACTGGGTCACACAGAGGCTAACTGGGGACAAGTTGCCAAGTGCTCTGGTTCCAAACACACCGCTTTTCACCAGAGCCACCTGCTCCACAGACCACGAGACACATGGCAAGCAGCGTGCCAAACGCAGGGCAAAGGCTCAGTACATGGTTCCCCATATTTGAAGAATTTCCTTTCACATTCCAAGCGTGCAGCCTTCCATCTCACGACTCCCTGCACCACATGTGTTCCCGCAGCCATGGGGTTCTTGATGAGGGACCCTGGAAAAGGACACGAGGTCCCGGAGAAAGCCGGGGGGACTCATGGCACAGAAGTCCATCAGAACAGAGCTATTTCTTTTAAAAGAACTACATGCTGGCAATGACTTCCCAGATCTTAACCACAGTCTGATTGAAAATACTCGTAAAAGACACATGCTCTAGGGCCATGTGTTATTTATGAAACTACGTGATCCATTCATGCAAATACCATTTATACAAACCCATAGTTTTACCAACACCATCTAGATATTTACATTCGTATATTGCAATGAATGTATTATCTCCCCTACAGCCGCGTGCAGGGACAGGCATATTATTTAATAAAATAAATAATAATGTATTTAATATTAATTTTAGTAATAAAAGTAAATACACAAATAAAAGTAAATAAATCAGTACCCTTAGCCCAAGATAAACTGAGGGGGGTATCGGCTCAGTGGTAGAGCATTTGACTGCAAACATAAATTGAGCTCACAGTTTATACGGCCACAAGGCAATCTCCACAGGAGAAGAAGAACGCTAATGTTTCCTTTCTCCTGTACTCGAAAGCCTACAACACAAAGGGAACACCTTTCACTCGAATTATTTAGGCTCAGAGGCAGTGACAATTTTGTGTTCCTGGGGAGGCAATGGAGCCCCTTCCATTCGTTCCACAAGTGCACACATGCATCTCACACTCCTCTTGTTTGTGGATCTATAACCATGAGGGAGGGTGTCTACCCAGTCAGGGCTTTTTGCAAAATAAACCCAGCAAAGCCGGTTCTGACGACTTTTGCTTACTTTCTTCTGTTCCGCAGGAGCAGCCCTCAGAGGAGATGTGTCATTGAGTAAGTCTGGGTCAGTAAACACCCCCTCACCCTCAGAGTAGAGCAGAGAAAGAGGAATACCCGCGCGAGCCAAAAAAGACTCATCTCTGGGAGAAAAAAGCCTACAGTTGTTCATTTCAATCTCAAGAGCGGACGCTGTACTTACATCCCTCGCAAGACCTTCCGGCAGCTGGTGTCTTTGAACTCTACTGCACACAGATGTGGAACTTTCCTGTGAAATCCTCTTCCCGTTGGCAGTGAGGAGGACGCATAGCTCTTTGGGGCTTTAGATTGATAAGTAATTTCCTGGTTTATTTCCAAAGCATCTTCCCAGACTTTGAGCAGAGGCAGAGGGGGAGAGAGACCAGCCAGCCCCACACAGTGTGGAGATGCCGTGGCCTACACAGACCTCCCAATGGTTTGACTGAGCCTGAAAGAAGGGTTTGTGAACCTCACAAACAAAAACAAATCTCCTCCTCTCTCCGTTGGCTCACTCCCCGAATCTCACTTGAGAAATAGCACAGAGTCCGGACGATATTTGCTCTACAATGCAAAATTCAAGTGAAACGGTGTCTCATGTTTCTTGCTGGGGAAAAACCAGGGGCACCTTTGACAGGTCTTCAGGGCGGGTGGTGACTGTTTTCTCACGAACCTCTTTAGAGATTGCTCTTAGAGACCAGGCCACCCAGCCCTTTCAGTTTACAGAGGCAGGAGATCAAGTCGAGGGGTAACAAGTCTAAACTAGGACCACACAGGTGGTGAGGGGATGGATTGGAACCAAAGGACTTCCTGGTGGTCAAACCAGAGCTCTGTCCCCTGTTTGGAGGTGAAGACAGACACAAAGGTTTGAAATCTGGCTCTTGATGTTTACTATGAGACTCCATGGACTGTAGCCCACCAGACTCCTCTGACTATGGAATCCTCCAGGCAAGAATATTGGAGTGATTAGCGATTCACTTCTCCAGGGGATCTTCCCAACACAGGGATCAAACCTGGGTCTCCCACATTGCAGGCAGATTCTTTACCTTCAAAGCCACCATGGAGACTGGAGAATCTGTCTGGAGAATTCCATGGACAGGGGAGCCTGGCAGGCTACAGTCCACAGGGTCTTGAAGAGTCAGACACCACTGAATGACCAGCGTTTTCACTTTTTTTCACTTTCTTGATGTTTAGCACACGTCACTGTATACTTCTGTCCTTAGTTCTTCTGTGTCTCAATTTTCCCAGCTATAAAATGGGGATCCTAATAACAGCTCTCCCTGCTTGGTCATATGTTGGTCGGGCGAAAAGTTTTGTTCAGGTTTTTCTATAACATCTTACAGAAAAATCTGAATGAACCTTTTGGTCAACCCAGTAGTATGGTGATCACTGTGAATAAGCTTCATCAAGGAAGAAAGCAATTACACTATATGATGGATTTTTACCAACCTGGCTCACATTACATGCTTCTCTTCTTGTGATGCTCATGTTCCACCAAAATTACTTTTTGTGCTAGAAGAAGTCATCGAGTGACTTGGAGGGAGGAGAATATAGGTTGGAAAATGGGATGGAGCATGGAGAAAACTTTCGATTCAGAAAATCAGGTCAAGATCAGACGACAAGGTGGAGCAAAGTTTAACATTTGCCATGGAAACGACACTGGTTCTGAAATCAGAAAAGCAGGGCCTGGCCACTGCCTATACACTTGCCAGCCAGGGGTGGTGGTGGTGGTGGTTTAGTTGCTAAGTTATGTCTGACCCTTTACGACCACATGGATTGTAGCCTGCCAGGCTCCTCTGTCCATGGAATTTCCCAGGAAAGAATACTGGGAATGGGTTGCCATTTCCTTCTTGGGGGGATCTTCTCAACCCAGGGATCCAACCCACACATCCTGCTTGGTAGGCAGATTCTTTACCAGCAAGCCACCCTGGAAGCCATATTAGCCAATGGAACCTCATTTAAATATTCCAAACCATAGTTCCATCCCTGAGGACAGGATACCTCTCTGCCGTGCTCACCTCTGTAGGCTGTGGTGAGATTCAAATGAGGTCCTCACTGAGCTGCTACATGTCAGCCTGTGCAGGCTTTGAAATTGGAAAGCAGTGTTTGCCAGCGTCCAACACAGCACTTTACAGAGAACACCTTGACAATGGTGTGGTCCTGCAGTCACGTCCCATTCATCTGTGGGATCAGTTCACACTTCTTAGTGCCTGGGATCCCGGGTCCTTGACTTTTTGTTTTTCTCCTTTTAAGGAGCATATTTCTCCTTTCCCCCCATCGTCCCATCTCTTGATGCTTGTTTCTCCATGCTGGCCACTACTTGTTTCCTTAGAGTCTAAGTGTCTTTCCATTTCACATGCAACAGTAAGAATAAAAACAAGGAGAAAACATTTCTGCTCAACCACATAGGAAAGCATCATCTGTAATCTTGACCCAGATTAGGTCTTTATTTTGGAAGTCATCATATCCAAATACCAAATGAATTGAGGCTTCCTTTGTGGCTCAGCTGGTAAAGAATCTGCTTGCAATGCGGGAGACCTGGGTTTGATCCCTGGATTTGGAAGATCCCCTGGAGACAGGAAAGGCTACCCACTCCAGTATTCTGGCCTGGAGAATTCCATGAACATACAGTCATGGGGTTGAAAAGAGTAGGACACGACTGAGTGACCTTCACTTTCATGTTTACCTTTGAAAATGCTCAAGCCTGAAGCCAGCTCAAGTTTAATGGCTAAACTCACTTCTTTTGCCCTTTCATAAATCCATTCGTTGGATGTCATTGCAGTTATGATTTGCACTTGATGATCTGTTAAGAGCAAGTTTCTAATGGAGACTTGTTTTAGTTGGCTTTGGCTGCCATAACAAAATTTCATAGGCTAGTGGCTTCAACAACAGAATTTAAAACTATTTTCTTTATTAATTTATTTTTGGCTCCACGGGGTTTTCGTTGCTGTGTGCTGGCTTTCTCTAGCTGTGACAAGCATGGCCTGCTCTCTAGTTGCAATGCTTGGGCTTCTCGTTGGGGTGGCTTCTCTTGTTACAGAGCCTGGGCTTTGAGTGTACTGGCTTCAGCAGCTGTGGTGCTCAAGCTTAGTTGCTCCGAGGTATTTGGGATCTTTCCAGTCTAGGGATCGAACCTGTGTCCCCTGCATTGGCAGGTGGACTCTTAACTCTGGACTACACGGGAAGTCCAGCAACTGACAATGTCAATAGACAATTGACATTCCAGCTCAAGAGGCTGGAAACTTGAGATCAAGGTGCCTGCGTGGTCAGGTTCTTATGGGAACCCAACGGTAGTTGAAGATGGCTGCCTCTTCCTGTGTCTGCTCACAAAGGAGAAACCTTTCTCTCTCTTTCTCTTTTATAAGGCCATGGTACTTTTGGATCAGCCCCCCTATCCAGCCCTTATGACCTCATTTAACCTTAATTACCCCCTAAAGACCTATCTCTAGATACACCAGATACAGCCACATTGGAGGTTAGGGCTTCAGTGTGTAAATTGCAAGGCAGGGGGTATATTCAGTGCATATGGAACCTGGAGAAAGTGAGAGAAGAGAGCAAACATTTAATGAATCCTTACTGGTGAGAAATGAAATATTTCAAGAAATAAAATATTTCCTGCCATATCAGTAAACAAGGATGTCACCATCATCAGAGGGAGCTGGTAAGCCCTGAGGGAACTCAGGATGCCAAGATACAGGATACTGGCCCCAGATAACTGAGGTGAATATCCAAGGAATGATTTCAGTGAGTCCAGACTCCTGCATCTTCCCATACATAGAAAAGCACTAAATTCTTTAACTTGACATATCTGGTTTCAGATTAATCAAAGGTAATCTTTGGGTGTTTCCAACTATTTACTCTTTGTTGCAAAACTCTTATATGTCCTAACTCCTCCCCTCACCTCCTCAGAGCAGTTTCTCAGAGCTGTCTGAAACAGTGTCTCCTGGGCTTCAGTTTTCATTTTGTCCCACATAAAGCTTAACTTGCAACTCTCACATTGTACAAGTTTTTTCAGCACTGGATACAGTGTCCTGCTTATTTCTATTCTCAGTCAACCCTCACAACAACTATGTCAGAGCACCTTTTCCAAGGTCACAAAGCTAAGAAGCTGGCCGTGTCCAAGTGTGAACTCTGGTAACCAAAGCCCTGCTCTTTCCATGACACATTCTGCCTCCATCTCCTTTTCTCTCCTTGATTCAGAGCCATGAACCTCCATTTCTCCTTCTTGCTAGTTCCCAGCTCAGTTGCCTAGAAAGATGACATTGCCACCCACAGCACTCTGTGAAGGACAACAGTGGAGAGGCAGCTCTGAGGATTCCCTTGGGGTCCCCATGGAGTTTAGACTGACAGCTCTGGAAAGCCTGCCCAGAGGTTCTCGCTCTTTCTTCTCAGCCTCCTTTATGTTGATACTGGCTGCACCAGGTCTTAGTTGGTGGATGCAAGATCCAGTTCCCTGACCAGGGATTGAACCTGTCCTCTGCACTGAGAGTGCAGAGGCTTAAATACTGGACCACCAGGGAAGTCCCTAGATTGATACATTTTTTCCTCATCATTTCAAAGTCAACTTGTGTTCCTCCCTCAAGGACGCTTTCTTTGACTTGCCCTTCACCTGCCTTCAGTTCAGTTCGGTTCAGTCGCTCAGTCGTGTCCGACTCTTTGCGACCCCATGAATCGCAGCACACTAGGCCTCCCTGGCTATCACCAACTCCCGGAGTTCACTCAGACTCACGTCCATTGAGTCAGTGATGCCATCCAGCCATCTCATCCTCTGTCGTCCCCTTCTCCTCCTGCCCCCAATCCCTCCCAGCATCAGAGTTTTTTCCAATGAGTCAACTCTTCCCATCAGGTGGCCAAAGTACTGGAGTTTCAGCTTTAGCATCATTCCTTCCAAAGAAATCCCAGGGCTGATCTCCTTCAGAATGGACTGGTTGGATCTCCTTGCAGTCCAAGGGACTCTCAAGAGTCTTCTCCAACACTACAGTTCAAAAGCATCAGTTCTTCAGCACTCAGCTTTCTTCACAGTTCAACTCTCACATCCATACATGACCACTGGAAAAACCATAGCCTTGACTAGACGGATCTTTGTTGGCAAAGTAATGTCTCTGCTTTTCAATATGCTATCTAGGTTGGTCATAACTTTTCTTCCAAGGAGTAAGTGTCTTTTAATTTCATGGCTGTGGTCACCGTCCACAGTGATTTTGGAGCCCAAAAAATAAAGTCTGCCTTAGCTCTCCCTTACTCTCTCTTACATATTATCCTAAATTTCCCTTTCATGGTTTTTTTCCTTTTGTAAAACTTCATAAATGTTGCTTCATAGATGTAGTAGTTCTAAGATAATCTGAAGTTTGTCTTTGTACTGGTCTGTAAAGTCCCTGAGAGCAGCAAGGTTTTGCCCCCTGAAATATCTGTGGCCATCAGAACACTGACATGAAGACCTACAGGGGAGGAAAAGGTGACTCAAGGAAAGTTAATGGTAGAAATAAGCTACCAGATTCATTTACAATTGTGTGACGGGCATAAATATGCCTGAGAGAGAGCTCCTTCTAACTGGGACCTTTATTAAGTCCTCTGCCTACCACCAACTTTATTCTCCTTTTTATTTTGCATGGGGATGCTAGATTTGACTGACCAAGGATTAAGTCCTTAGAGCAGGGACAGGCGGCTGAGGAACAGATCTTGGTGTGCTGGTCAACTCTGGCCTTTCCCAAGGGCAGCACGTCTGGGGATGCCTGTTTATATCTTATCAGACTCAGTCTCTTTCAGGAAAAGGAGGAAGCAATATCTTGGTGGAACAGAGTATGAAGAGGCACAGGGCCCCCCAGGAGAAATTTGTAACAGCTAAAGAAGCCATATATACCAAGACATGAAAAGATGGTGCTTTTTCTTTAGAGAACTACGAAATGCACACTTTTACTGGTGAGTTGCATGGAAATGTGATAATGCAAATGAAAGAGTTAGATGAATATTCAGTGTTTTCATTTTATCTATTTCTATTTCAGCATGGTTTGGTGGGTGAATAAAAGCGTTCATGTGGAATTGTTTTATAAACTGGAAAAATCCTATGAAAACTTGCTTACTATAAATTCTTTTGGGTGAAGATACCTTAGAAGAGATACCAAGAAACTATGCTGGGAACTTGAATTATTTATGAATTTATTTTATTTATAAACTGAAAATTTTGTCTAATTTCCTTTTTCTAATCCCCTTTGCAAAGACTAGATTGTAAATCTATGGATCTGTGGTATCTGTTATTATAAATATCAGTGGTCTGGGATGCGTGCTTTCAGCTTGGCATCATCTACCCCTGGACCTCTCTACTCATACAGCAGCGTGGCTTCTTAGCAATCCTGCCCTTCTGGGTTTCCAGCACAACAGCATGTTCTTTCTCCAAGCTGGTTCCACAGCCCCCTTGCAAAAAAATGTTTTTTATTTAGAAATAATTATACACAAATCAGTGTATGTACTATAACTAACATACTATGTAATAATCAATGTTATGATAAATAACTAATGTAAAGCAATCATTTACAATGATGATTTTAATTCAGAGGAAGTTAGGGAAAAAGCTGCATAAAAACCCAAATAAAACAAAAACTAGCCTCCCTCAATAGGGACATCTTGCGTGCATACGTGCTCAGTTGCTGAGTCATGTCTTACCCTTTGCAACCTTGTAGCCCACCAGGTTCCTCTGTCCATGGGGATTCTCCGGCAAGAATACTGGAGTGGGTTGCCATGCCCTCCTCCAGGGGATCTTCCAAACCCAGGGATTGAACCTGCAGCTCCTGCATCTCCTGCATTGCAGGTGGATTCTTTACCCACTGAGCCACGTGGGAAGCCCAAGGACGTCATACATCACTGTAATAGGATATCACAACTGGAAATTGGCATCAGTGCAATATTCACCAGACTACAGAACATTTTCAGAGCATAGTTTTTCTCATGGATTCGTTTCCATATTGCATGAAAGTGAAAGCGGAGTCGCTCAGTTGTGTCCGACTCTTTGTGACCCCATGGACTGTAGCCTGCCAGGCTCCTCCGTCCATGGGATTTTCCAGGCAAGAATACTGGAGTGGTTTGCCATTTCCTTCTCTAGGAGATCTTCCCAACCCAGGGATTGAACCTGGGTCTCCCGAGTTGTAGGCAGATGCTTTACCGTTTGAGCCACCAGTGAAATTTGACCCTACATATATATTCTCTACAGTCTTCCAGTGATTGTTTAAGACTTGAGTTTCTCATCCTAAATTCCTACCTGGAGTGATTTTTCCCAATTGGTTGTGATTGGTTTGATGGATAGTTTTCTGGTGTTATTTCATATTTAAAGCCTTGTGGTTAAGTTTTATTTCTTACATTCCATTATGTTTATTCATTTAGTCAACTAAAATGTTGTTCCTTGGAGTACCACCTCACACTGGTCAGAATGGCCATAATTAAAAAGTCTACAAATAACAAACACTGGATAGGGTGTGGGAAAAGGCAATGCTCCTACGCTGTTGGTGGGAATGCACGTTGGTGCAGCCACTGTGGAAAACTGTACAGAGGTCCTCAGAAAACTAAAAATATGGTCTAGCAACCCCACTTCTTGCATGTGTCCATACAAAACTATAAATCTAAAAGATACATGCACCCTTATATTCATAGCATCTCTGTTCACTATATATATATGTGAAACTGAACCACTTTACTATACACCAGAAATTAATATTTTTAATTGATTAATTTTTTAATTGGAGGATAATTGCTGTACAATGTAGTGTTTGTTTCATTTTATAACAATATGAGTCAGTTATATACATATAATTATATTCCCTCCCTCTTGAACCTCCCTCCCGCCCCACCATTTCACCCCTCTAGGTCATCACAGAGCACCAGGCTGGGCTCCCTGTAACACAACCTTGCAAAGTAACCATACTCCAGAAAAAGGTATTGCTCAATGGTAGTTTTTACTGCCTGTTTTTCTATCCATTGTCTTTGCCCAGTAATTGTCACATTACGTCATTTACTGCAATGCATTTTTAGCTCCTAAATAGCTGAGAAAAGAAGAGAAGTGAAAGGCAAAGGAGAAAAGAATGGATAGGCCCATCTGAATGCAGAGTTCCAAAGAATAGCAAGGAGAGATAAGAAAGCCTTCTTAAGTGGACGCTGCTGTGCACGAGCCCTAATGAACTGCATTGGCTACATCATCTTATTCTAACTAATTTAAAAAGTAAAATTGTAGGAAAATGTTTTGTAAATAAATGGTACGAGTGGTACTACATAATGACAACAATTGTGAAAGTGATGTGAAGCCTGTTATCTGGAAAACCCAAATGTAGTGGAAGTCCCAAGGTATGATCCTGATCTGTAGGTGGAAGCCCTGTCACAAGGGACCATTTGGATTTGCTTCCAAAATTGGAGTTAATTCTTTAGAACCTCAGCACTTTAATAAGGGCAACAAAACTCTCATTCCTTGCCAAAGTTTAATTGAGAAGGCTCTGTTTTCCCCAATGATAGCTCTCCTTCAAAGACTAGACTGCTTTCTTCCTAAGCTTACTTTTAAGATTTTGAGTGAAGACATTCAAATGCAGGCCTGGCTTCAAAGCATATTTTGTAACCAAGAAGGATTTCCTGTTTTACATTGCTTAATTAATGATAATATTGATTTGAAAGAAGAAAGAGTTTCCAAATCTCAGCAATTTCCATTAGTGGTAGATGTAACCCCTGTGTAAACAGATAAACCAAATTGTCCCTTGAAAGAATTCAATCTCAAGCTCCTTATTTCACAAGCGTCACCCTCTGCTTTGCTTTGCTTCCCCCACCCCTGGTTTTTTCATTCTTCACATCCAGCATCCTGACCATGCTGTCTAAGCCAGTCCACGGTAAGTGCACATGCACTTCTTGTCCTAACCAACAGTGAAGTTTCCACTTAGTGGATTAACCACAATAAATGTATTTACTGAGGCTGGCGTGTTTCGGTCAAACAACACAGCAGCTCCTTTGAAGATCAGAAGCAAAATCTAAATCACATGTTATTTGAAAGGTGACTATATTGCCAAACAAGAAAGGAAAAGAAAAAGCAGAAAATAAGAGATAGGAGGGAGGAAGATCAGAAAGAAGGAAGATGGGAAAAAGGAAAGAAAGAAAGGGAAGAGGAAAGGGGGAAAGAAAAGCACTAAAAGAAAATGAAGAAAGCAGAAGGGGAAGGCAAAGAAAAGGGGGCAGATCCTGTAACTTTAAATAAAATTTAAAGTTGCATTTTTCCATGGGACTATCTACCTACAGTTTCGATGGTTTTGGATGTACCACGCACATCATTCTTCTATTGATGCAAGAAACTAATAAACTGACCTAACAGGGCTTCCCTGGTGGCTCAGACGGTAAAGAATTTGCCTACAGTGCAGGAGACCATCTGCAATTCAGGAGACCATCTGCAATTCAGGAGACCATCTGTAATGCAGGAGACTCAGGTTCGAGCCCTGGGTCAGGAAGATCCCCTGGAGGAGGGCATGGCAACTCACTCCAGTATTCTTGCTTGGAAAATTCCATGGACAGGGGAACCTGGTGGGCTACAGTCCATGGAGTTCCAAAGAGTTGAACACGACTGAGTGAGTGAGCATGCACGCATGCAGGCCGTATTCCACTGTGTAGTACCAACAAGACCTCAACTGCAGCTAAGATTTATACTTTACAAGTGCCATCTTGGAGCAGGGTGACCAGCTGTGCAGGTTTTCCTGGGACTATAGAGATTCCCCAGATGTGGGATTTTCTGTTTTAAACCAAGCATAGTCTAGATGAACTGAGATGTTTTGCCTGGGCCTGAGGAATTTTCCAGGGTGTGAAATTTAGAGTGTTAATACCAAGAAAGTCCTGGGCAAATTGAGAAAATTGGTCACTTTGTCTTGTGTCTCTGACTATAGTGTAGGAAACTCTCCAGTTAATTTTAGCACATCTTCTGCTTGCCAGCGTCTGTACTAACTGCTGTACATACTTTCTTCCCCTGCCTGCCTAGCACTCCAGTGTTCTTTGGGAACTGCTTCCCTATCTTCTGTGGCTCTAATAGGCTTCATGTATGGGTCCCTTTGCTCCTGTCATCTCTCTGGAAGTGAGAAAGTCAACCAAGCTGGACCAAGCCTAGTAGTTGGCACCAGACACAACGGAAATGTTGATTAGTTGAGGGTCAAACACGTCACACAAGAAAGACAACCTTTGGGAGAGAACAGTTCTTTTTGCTTCTGGTGAAGACTATCTTTGGTCATCCTGCCCATCATGTATGACAAAGTCAACAGATGTGAAGGAAGTGGAGCAGCAGAAAGAATGGGGATACAGAGCATCCTTTGATGCTTTGATGAGCATCCTCTGAGGCCCTGGATCCTGCCATGCCTGAAGCTGACACCATTCCTAGATTGTCCAATTTTATGAGCTAAGTCCATTCTGAAGGAGATCAGCCCTGGGATTTCTTTGGAAGGAATGATGCTGAAGCTGAAACTCCAGTACTTTGGCCACCTCATTTGAAGAGCTGACTCATTGGAAAAGACTCTGATGCTGGGAGGGATTGGGGGCAGGAGGAGAAGGGGATGACAGAAGATGAGATGGCTGGATGGCATCACTGACTGGATGGACATGATTCTGCGTGAACTTTTGGAGTTGGTGATGGACAGGGAGGCCTGGCATGCTGCGATTCATGGAGTCGCAAAGAGTCAGACATGACTGAGCGACTGAACTGAACTGAATTGAATGCATTCTCTCCTCTTTTAAAGACATTCTAGCTTTATTGATGTATAATTGACCAATAAAATCAAAAGACATTTACAGTGTACACTTTGGTGATTTGATATATATTTCCTTTTCAAAAGCTAGTCTGAGTCGGCTGCCTGTAGCATATAACAGTAGAGTTGTGACTCATAAACTTACAGGGACTTAGTCTTCTATTCTGGACTCGGTCTTGTGACATAGGTATAGGATGAACCATATGAGATCATGAATATTTGACTTCTCTTGACTTCAAATATGGCAAATTCACTTCGTTCAATTTAAGTATTTTCATTTTGAAGATAAGGAAAAAACTCAGTGGTGGTAAGTAGTATGCCTCCTGTTGCATATTTATTCTATAGCAGACCTGGAATCAAATCCAAGTCTGTTTGATTCTAAGTACATGAATACATTTCCAGTTGTTTATGCTGCCAGACAAAAAGAAATCTCTTGAGAGCTGCCCTTTGCTACCTAACAAATGCCTTGAAAAGATGCTGTGTTATGACTCATACCCCGTGCGTATGAAGCTGTATGTGGTGCCAAACACCTACTTGCTGCGTCCCAAATTCGTTTCACTGAATGTATTGTAAAGAGAGGCCAGATACCTAAATGTATCAAGAAAGATAGAAATCCCATACTACACTGGTGTGACTTTACATTCTGATATGGATAAAGCTCCAGGAGACCACATATCAGATTTCCAAATTTACTCCAGCTTTGGTTTTCACTGACAATCAAGAGACACAATTTTTGACAAAGGAAAAATTCTTTACCCATTCTACAGAGGTTGCTTAATTGCTTCCCATAATGCAAACCTAACGCATCTGTCATGCATTCATCAGTGAGATAAGCATTCTGGTTATTTTCTTTTATTGTAGGCACCCTATGTGTTTGCCTGCTGATACAGCAGAATGATGCTTGCCCGGAAAATGTTTCTTTCCATCGTGGTGTTCTGCATGCTCTCAAAACCTCCAAGGAGGATTTGGAGAAGCTCCTGTGTCACTTTTTAGCATTTACTATATGTGAGGTTATCACAATTCAGGATTGTCTGTTAATTTTAACAAATTCTAGAAAACAAACCTTGTTAGAGCATGGATGCTATTCTATAGTACCTGTCTTTGACATTATCTGCTGATTATCTTTTTTGCAAGAATTTTCCTCCCTCACTACCTGCTTCTTCCCAGGTGGCACTAGTGGTAAAGAATCTGCCTGCCAACACAAGAGATGCAAGTGATGCGGGTTGGATTCCTGGGCCAGGAAGATCCCCTGGAGGAGGGACTGCCCACCCACTCCAATATTTTTGCCTGGAAAATTCCATTGACTGAGGAACTGAGCAGGTTACAGTCCATGGGGCCGCAAAGAGTCAGACACGACTGAGTGATGGTATGCACTCCCTGGCTGTGAGCTGCAGTCATCAGCTACTGCAACTATAATGCTGAAGCATGGTAAGCAACCTCAAAGCAAGCCTTTCTTTTTTCTCATCACGGCAGGTTTGAAACGCCCAAGCTCACGCAGCTGGCAAACGATGAAGCTGAGATTCACTTGTTTAACAGATAACATTGAACTCCTACTAAGTGCCAATCAGAAGATGCTGATTAAAAATCCAACCAAAGGCTATTTATGTCTTAGCTGATGAAGTTACAAGTGAAAACAATATCATGACAGCTCTGGAGAGAAAATTCAAAAGAGAGACTATATCAAGCAGGAAAAGATCTGACGTGATCCAATAAAGTCAGCAGTGTTGTGTTTGCCAGAAGCTGGGGATATGAACACACTGGCCAGAGCAGCAGCCCGAGTTAGATCATAGCAAGAACAATTAGGCAATGCAAATATTAAAGCACTCCAAGAGAAAGCTGGTACTACGTTTCTAATTTCATTTGCCAAAGAGGGCAAAGAGAAGGGGAATGTCTGAAATCATTTTTGGGTGTCTTTTCTGAGCCAGGCATTGTCACATGAGAAAAATTCACATGGAGATCTTCTGAGGAAAAGGCATGTCATTTCACACTTTACACCTCTCTGGATATCATTTTCAAATATCTTCAAATATCATTTGCATATTCTAATGCAAGAATAACGTTCTTTCTTAGCATTGTGTTGTTGTTCAGTTGCTACATCGTGTCTGACTCTCTGTGACCCCGTGGAGTGCAGCACACCAGGCTTTCCTGTCCTTCACTATCTCCTGGAGTTTGCTCAGATTCATGTGCATATTGAGTCAGTGATGCTACGCAACCATCCCATCCTGTGGCCCCCTTCTCCTCTTGCCTTCAGCCTTTCCCAGCATCAGGGTCTTTTCCAGTGAGCTGGCTCTCGGCATCAGGTGGCCAGAGTATTGGAGCCTCAGCATCAGCGTTGTCTTAGTTTGTGTCTAACATGCTGCAGATCTCCAATCAATGGTCGTCCTCCTGGCAAACTCTTAGTTGATTCCCAGTGTCGATTTCGCTATTCACTTTTACTAACGGAGGCCTTGTCTGTTTGGGGCAGGCAATGGCACCCAGTAATACCCATCTTCCCAGACTCCTGTGACCAGGGAAGGTCATGTGACCCACCCAGCAGGAACAATGATGCATAAGCAGGGGTTGATGGAAGAGGTTGCCAGGAAACCTCCTAAAGGAGAAAGACAGCTGGTGCCACCTGTTCAGATTTTGCTCTTTGCATTTTGCCTTCACGCAGAAGGCAGTCATGACACGGATGTAGACTTGACATTTTGTGATTGTGATAAAGAGTTCCATAGGCCAAGATGGAAGAGCAGAAAGGCAGTAGGACCTGGGTCTCTGACGACCTTGGGAAGCCATTGTACCAACCTTTGACTGCATAACTCCAAACTCACTTCTGTTTAAAACAGGAGAACCATAAGCAATCCACTGTTGAGTCAGGTCACTGAAGCTGCATTTCTGCTACGTGAAATCAAACATTTTCTAATGGCCCAGCTTTTCTGCCCCTCCTCGTCCTGTTCTGAATATGGACAACCTTCACATTTGTGTATCGTACTTCATGGTTGCAAAAGATGTGGCCTCTCTTTGAACAAACTTTCTGGAATAGCTCATTTTTCTTTCTAGATGAGGCATTATTTGGCTGCCAGTATAACAGAATTATGCTTGAAAGAAAACAGCGATTAAACACGTCTTTTAAAACCAGCCATCCAATACACAATTACGATACCCTACAAAAACAGCTCCAACCTGACTAAATGACTGTGCTGAGCTTGGTTTTTCCAACCATGGCAACATTAGAGAAAACAGGAAAAAAAAATCAGAATTTAAAATAAAATAGGACATCCAATGGAACTGATATAAGCCAAGAATTCATGAGGCTTCTTTTGAGACTTGCACTACTATAACTTCAGCAGTGAAATTTGCTAGAATAAAACCAAAGACTTTCAGGGCAGAGAATCCAGGTTCAAATCCCCACTGAGTCACTTACCAGCTGTAGAATTTGATAGAAGCCTTTTGCTTGTGGCTCAGCTAGTAAAGAATCCGCCTGCAATGTGGGCAGATTGGGAAGATCCTGGGTTGGGAAGATCCCCTGGAGAAGGGAAAAGCTACCACTCCAGTATTCTGGCCTGGAGAATTCCATCGACTGTATAGTTCATGGGGTCACAAAGAGTCGGACACAGCTGAGCGACTGTCACATTCACTTTTCATCCGCTTAGGGTTTAGTTTTCTGCATGGCAAAATTGTGATGATAATAATGATGACAACAGCAACAACAAAAATACCTCCATAAAGAATTGATATAAAAGAAAGGGGAAATATGTGAAAGGATCTGTATGTACTAAAATATGACGCAAACTTTCATTGCTACTGAGAGGTGAAAAGATGTATTAAGTGTGGAATAGCACCAAAATTGTCTAACTGCCTTCTGGCATGGATCCAAGGTCTAGAGGTGAGAAGCTGAGATGCTGAAGGATATATGGAGTGTAGATTCTCTGTTGAATGTGAGCAGTGCAGGTAGGTCTTTCATGGTTATAATTAAATTTTTCTTGCAAACATAGGCATCAATTATTAATGTCAGTAGGGAAAGGAAGGGAGAAAACGATCATCTTTGAGCACTTATTATGGCACTTTGGTGGGGCTTCCCTGATGGCTCAAGCTATAAGGAATCTGGCTGCCAATGCAGGAGACACAGGAGACTTGGGTTCGATCCTTGGGTTGGAAAGATTTCCTGGAGGAGGAAATGGTAATCCACTCCAGTATTCTTTTTTAAAAAAATTAATTTATTTTAATTGTAAGTTAACTACTTTACAATATTGTGGTGTTTTTTGCCACATATTGACATGAATCAGCCATGGGTGTATATGTATCCCCCATCCTGAACCTCCCTCCCACCTCCCTTCCCATCCCATCCCTCAGGGTCATCCCAGTGCACCAGCCCTGAGTGCCCTGTCTCAGGCATGGAACCTGGACTGGCGATCTATTTGGCATATGGTAATATACATGTTTCAATGCTATTCTCTCAAATCATCCCACCCTCGCTCTCTCCCACAGAGTCCAAAAGTCTGTTCTTTATATCTGTGTCTCTTACGCTGTCTTGCATATAGGGTCATCGTTACCATCTTTCTAAATTCTATATATATGTGTTAATATACTTTATTGGTGTTTTTCTTTCTGATTTACTTCACTCTGTATAATAGGCTCCAGTTTCATCCACCTCATTAGAACTGATTCAAACATTTTCTTTTTAATAGCCGAGTAATACTCCATTGTGTATATGTACCACAGCTTTCTTATCCATTCATCTGCTGATGGACATCTAGGTTGCTTCCATGTCCTGGCTATTATAAACAGTGCTGCGATGAACATTGGGGTACCTGTGTCTCTTTCAATTCTGGTTTCCTCAGTGTGTATGTCCAGCAGTGGGATTGCTGGGTCGTATGGCAGTTCTATTTCCAGTTTTTTAAGGAATCTCCACACTGTTCTCCATAGTGGCTGTACTAGTTTACATTCCCACCAACAGTGTAAGAAGGTTCCCTTTTTTTCCACACCCTCTCCAGCATTTATTGTTTGACTTTTTGATAGCAGCCATTCTGACAGGCGTGAGACGGTACCTCATTGTGGTTTTGATTTGCATTTCTCTGATAATGAAGGATGTTGAGCATCTTTTCATGTGTTTGTTAGCCATCTGCATGTCTTCTTTGGAGAAATGTCTGTTTAGTTCCTTGGCCCATTTTTTGATTGGGTCATTTATTTTTCTGGTATTGAGCTGCATGTGCTGCTTGTATATTTTTGGGATTAATTTTTTGTCAGTTGCTTCATTTGCTATTATTTTCTCCCATTGTGAAGGCTGTCTTTTCACCTTCTAGTTTCTTTTGTTGTGCAAAAGCTTTTAAGTTTAATTAGGTCCCATTTGTTTATTTTTGCTTTTATTTCCATTACTCTGGGAAATGGGTCATAGAGGATCCTGCTGTGCTTTCTGTCAGAGCCACTCCAGTGTTCTCGTGTGGAGAATCGCATGGGCACTGGAGCCTGGTCGGCCGTGGTCCATGGTGTTGCAGAGTCGACGTGACTAAAGTGGTTGAGTGCACAGCGACACACACACACACCGGCCTCTGGTATTTTACAAATATGATCTCCTATAATTAACTGGAGATGTGAAGCTGCATCTACAAATCCTCCGAGGACATTTATTTTTAATTAATTTTCATTGGCATATAGTTGCTTTACAAGGCTGTTAGTTTCTGCTCTACAGTGAAGTGAATTAGTTATGCATAGATCCCCTTTGTTTTAGATTTCCTTCCCATTTAGGTCACCGCAGAGCACTGACTAGAGTTCCCTGTGCTGTAGGCTAGGTTCTCCTTAGTACAGAGCTTTCACATTTACAAAAATGGAGTTCTCCCGGATGCAAAGTTGGTGGGATAGCTTGACTAAGACACAAGGTTCAGGGATGTGACCACAAGTAAGGAGGTCTGGGTCTGGACCAGGCTTAGGTGAAATGTCTGGGATCTGAAGTTAGCTTATTAGTCACTCATGGAAAGATGAGCACCTCCTTAACCTTGGATTAAGCCCTGCTCATCTGGAAGAAAAGAAGGGAAAAGAATTTCTAGCCATAGAGACCTGTTCCATCAACTTTCCATACACCTCTAGGTAATAATGGGTACAAACATTTGCTGGGTGGCTGGCACTGTGCTGAATACTTTAAATTATTAAGTCACTTATCTCTTCAACAACCCTGTGAGGTGGGTATGATGATTATCCCCATTTTTCAGATGAGAAAACTGAGGAACAGAGAGGTGAAATGACTTGCCCCAAATCACCCAGTTGGATTGGAATCAAGGCAGCCTGACTCTGGGGGCCCTGCCTTTCATGATGATGTTATTTTACCTCTTTAGGAGAGAAATAAAGTAGAACATATGTCAGACAGCTGTGCTGTGGATCTTGAGGCCTCTGCTCCTTCAGTCAGTTCAGTTCAGTCCCTCAGTCATGTCCGACTTTTTGCGACCACATGAATCACATTACTCCAGGCCTCCCTGTCCATCACCAACTCCCGGAGTTCACTCAAACTCATGTCCATCGAGTCGGTGATGCCATCCAACCATCTCATCCTCTGTCGTCCCCTTCTCCTCCTGCCCCCAATCCCTCCTAGAATCAGGGTCTTTTCCAATGAGTCAACTCTTCACATGAGGTGGCCAAAGTATTGGAGTTTCAGCTTTAGCATCAGTCCTTCCAATGAACACCCAGGACTGATCTCCTTCAGAATGGACTGGTTGGATCTCCTTGCAGTCCAAGGGACTCTCAAGAGTCTTCTCCAACACTGGTGCACTGGGATGACCCAGAGGGATGGTATGGGGAGGGAGGTGGGAGGGGGGTTCAGAATGGGGAACACGTGTACACCCGTGGCAGATTCATGTTGATATATGGCAAAATCAATACAATATTGTAAGTAATTAGCCTCCAATTAAAATAAATAAATTTATATTAAAAAAAAGCATCAATTCTTCAGCGCTCAGCTTTCTTCACAATCCGACTTTCACACCCATACATGACTATTGGAAAAACCATAGCCTTGACTAGACGGACCTTTGTTGGCAAAGTAATGTCTCTGCTTTTCAATATGCTGTCTAGGTGGGTCATAACTTTCCTTCCAAGGAGTACTGCTACTGCTACTGCTAAGTCGCTTCAGTCGTGTCCGACTCTGTGCGACCCCAGAGACGGCAGCCCACCAGGCTCCCCCGTCCCTGGGATTCTCCAGGCAAGAACACTGAAGTGGGTTGCCATTTCCTTCTCCAATGCATGAAAGTGAAAAGTGAAAGGGAAGTCACTCAGTTGTGTCTGACTCTTCGTGACCCCATGGACTGCAGCCTACCAGGCTCCTCCGTCCATGGGATTTTCCAGGCAAGAGTACTGGAGTGGGGTGCCATTGCCTTCTCCGAAGGAGTAAGCGTCTTTTAATTTCATGGCTGCAATCACCATCTGCAGTGATTTTAGAGCCCAGAAAAATAAAGTCTGACACTGTTTCCACTGTTTCCCCATCTATTTCCCATGAAGGGATGGGACCAGAAGCAAAAAGTTCGTGTGTTTTCTTGGTGAAATAAAGGCTGAAGATTGCTCAGCAATCCTTTCAGCATTTCAGTGAATTAAAATGTAACCCACAATGCACATACAGCAAAGTTTCTCTTTATTCTAATGGGAGATTTAGGGATTTGAGAAGGCATCTGGAATTTATTTATGCTATTTGGGTTTTGAAATTCAATACTAACTTCTTATAATGAAAAGAGACAAAGAAGTCAGAGTGGGCCAGATCAGTGAAATGTGGCACACAGGACATAGGCTTGAGAGCTAGACTTCAGTGTCTGGGTGAAATATGGCTCCACATACCCTGGACCTTTAAAAGGAAAAAGTCCACGTTTTGAAGATCATTTTAACTCTCTGTATATATGTCAATGGAATGGACTGTATGTTAGGGCTTTCTTTCTCTTCCAGATAACACTGTAGATGCTCAAGTATTAATAATTCACTTGCCAATGCTGAGATTGAATATGGCACCAAGATAATCAGAAAAATATCACATTGACTATCTCAGTTTTTCATTCTGATCCAGAGGATCAGAGGATCCAGAGGATCAGCAGTGTGGGTTTCAGAGTCAGGCAGCCAGGATTGGTTTTGCCAGTAGTAAAATATTTGGGTAATCTCGTCAAAGACAGAAAGCTCAAGTGTTAGTCGCTCAGTAATGTCTGACTCTTTGAGCCCCTGTGGACTGTAGGCTGCCCAGCTCCTCTGTCCATGAGGATTCTCCAGGCAAGAATACTGGCATGAGTAGCCTTTTTGTTCTCCAAGGGATCTTCTTGACCCAGGGATCAAACCCAGGTCTCTTTGCAGGCAGATTCTTTACCATCTGAGCCATCAGGGAAGCCCCGTCTCCCCAGACCAGTTGGGGAGACGGGGAATAGAGGATATCTCAAAACAGAAGGTATAAGGTGGAAAGCAGGGATAAAAATTGGACATAATTTAAGTGGTTCATTATAGTCAATGTGGAAAGTATCAATACTTGTAAGGCCAGGTAGTTTATGGAAACTGAGAGATAAGATCATAAGAAGTCTTATGTCCCAAGCCAGATGTTTGGACCTTTTTCTGAAAGTAACAGGGAACTACCCAGGTGTTGTTTTAATTGCAGTCTTTTGGAATAATGAACAGAATTGTTTTTCCTTATTATGAATGTAATAAAATAGTGTAGGAAGAAATGAAGAAAGGAAATACTTTGAATTTTGAGAGCTTTTACTAAATTCCTGGGAATGTTTTCCTTTCTTATAGATGGATGTTTTAATAACATGTAACCAGATTATAACCACTCTTTTACAATCTTTTGTATTACAATTATATAAATACCTATGTAAGTCAATGTAGATTTATTCATATTGTCATTTTAATGGTTGTATGGATATGCCATAATTTCTTTAATATTGTTCTATTCTTGGCTGTTTCCACATATTGGGATAATAAAGATTCCTGTAATGAACATCTTTTCATAACTAAGTTTTACCTTATTTAAAATTTTTTTTGTGTGTGTGTATTTTTGATCCTGCTGCATGGCTTGTGGGATTTTAGTTCACTGATCAGGGATTGAACCTGCCCCTTAGCAATGAAAGTGCAGAGTCCTAACTACTGGACTGCAGGGAATCCCCTATAACTAAATTTTAGCATATGTCCATAATAATTTCCTTAGACTCCCAAGGTGGCTCAGTGGTAAAGAACCTGCCTGCCAGTGCAGGAGATGCGAGAGACCTGGGTACAATCTCTGGGTTAGGAAGATTCCCTGGAGTAGGAAATGGCAACCCATCCCAGTATTCTTGCCTGAAAAATCCCATGGACAGAGGAGCCTGGTGGGCTACAGTCCATGAGGTTGCAAAAGGGTCAACCTCAACTTAGTGATTGAACATATACATTTCCTTAGTATAATTTCCTTAGTATAAATTTCAAGACGTGGAATAGTGTGCTTATTTTGAAAAGTTTCACATAGACTGTCATGGTACTCATCAGTGAAGCTGTGTAAATTAACAACTTTAACAGCAGAGTTTAGGTTACTCATTTCACTCTAGAGCCTAAGCAGGACATGGCAGTTGATTTCTGATAGATTAGACACACTGTTCAAAGAAAACAACAGAGAGGATGAAACTGGAGTAACTGAGAGAAATGGGGATGCCAACAGGGGGAAAGTGCATCTTGAAAGGGAACTGGTTGTATCTTCAGATGGTTGAGACACCACCGTGTAGAAGGAGGCTTGGCTCCATCCTATGTAGTTCTCAAGGACAGAACTAGTTAGTAAAAGTGAAACTGTGAGTTGCTCAGTCCTGTCTGATTCTTTGTGACCCCATGAACTGTAGCCCGCCAGCCTCCTCTGTCCATAGAATTCTCCAGGCAAGGATACTGGAGTGGGTTGCCATTTACTTCTCCAGGGGATATTCCCGAGCCAGGTATCAAACCTGGGTCTCCTGCATTGCAGGTAGATTCTTTACCTTCTGAGCCACCAGAACTAGGATCGATTTGTAGAAGTTCCAGGGAGAGAGTCTGCCTTAATAGGAAGAAGTTTTTTTCAAAACCAATTTCATGCGAAAATAAACTAGGGGCTGATGTAGTATCTTGCTAAGATGTCACAGGGATAATTTCATTTGGTGTCTGTGTCCTATCAAGGAAAACAACAACAAAAACCAATTCTACAATGCAAACATTGTATCTTTTATAATCTCCATGATGTCCTCCAGGCTAGTTAGTACTCATAGGTCTTAAAAACAAATTGAGTTGTTAGAAATTGACCAGAGTCTTGCCAGGCTGAGTTTAAATGCAAATGGAAAGTGTGTGAATAACTTTTAGATACAGTTAATACTCATTATCTATGAATTCCTCATTTGCAAATTCACTTACTTGCTGATATTTGTTTGCAACCCGCAAATCAATACCCAGAGTGCTTTCCTGGTCATTTTCGGACACACACAAAACTGCAAAATATCTGAGTCACCTGACATGCGTGTTCCCTGCTGAGGTCAGCTCTCACACTGTAAACGAGTGTGTGTGTTACAGTCTGTGTGCTGCCGCGCT
>NW_011494951.1:9113056-9118804 GCF_000754665.1 Bison bison bison | reverse complement strand
TTCTGTGGTTTTTGTTGGTGATTTTGCTGTTTAAAATAGCCCCCAAGCAGAGGAGCGCGGTCTGGTGGCTCCTGAATGCAGGAAGGCTGTGATATGCCTTACGGGGAAAACATGTGTGTTAGGTAACCATCTTTCAGGCATGAGTTACAGCTCTGTGGCTGTGCACCCAGTGCTAATGATTCAACAATATGTACCAAATAAATTGTCTTTAAACAGAAACACATGTCACACCGGGGTATGTGTAGGTCAATTGCTGAAAATGCTATGACCAGAGGCTTCCAAGAACCTAACTCTGTTTTTTCCCCGAGGAGCAATGTACTTGCTAATTCAGTCTTTGGAATGACCTGAAATAAACACAGCTACTGTGAACAGCAAGAATTGACTATACCGTGTTCACAAAAGACTGACAGACTGCTTTTGTTCATAGAACCCAGCTCTCAGATGCCTGGTCACCCACTTCAGCCCCAAAGCCCTGATGATTCAGAGGAGAGCTGGTTGTCCAAGTGGAATACCTGAGGCTTTTCAGAGGGTCCAGACCACCCTCTGGTGGTCTGCCAGACCTTGATGAAGGAGGCCAAACCCAACCAGGTCAGGCCTCAGCGACAGCCCAAGTCTAGTGACATTGCTCTTTACTGTGATGGAGGGCTTTGAGGTGGCATAGTGGTAAAGAATCCGCCTGCCAATGCAGGAGATGCAAGAGATGTGGGTTTGATCCCTGGGTCGAGAAGAGTCCCTGGAGAAGAGAATGGCAACCCTCTCCAGTATTCCTGCCTAGAGAATCCCATGGACAGAGGAGCCTGACAGGCAGAAGTCCATGGGGTTGCAAAGAGTTGGACAGTTAGATACTCTCTGTCCTCCAGTAGTCACGACCTATGTTTTCCTCATATTTTATCCCCCTTAACACAGAGCACGGTTTCGAGTGACCTGAAAATCTTTCTGGATGGGGAGCAGAGTGAACCTTAATGGAGCCTTAAAAATAACTCCTGTGAAAAGACTTTAATTTGAAAAGATGCATGCCCCCCGATGTTCATAGCAGCACTATCTACAGTAGCTAAGACACGAAGCAACCTAAGTGTCCATCAACAGATGAATGGATAAAGAAGATAGGACACATATACAAAATGGAGTACTACCCAGCCATAACAAAGCAGGAAATAATGCTGCTTGCAGCAACATGGATGCACCTTGAGATTATCATGTTAAGTGAATGTCCGACAAAGGAAGGCAAATATCATATACCGTTACTTATTTGTGGAATCTAAAAAAAATGATATGAATGGATTTATTTACAGAACAGAAACAGACTCACAGACGGAGGAAACAAACTTATGATTACCAAAGGGAAAGGGGGGTGAAGGATAAGTTAGGAAGGATAAATTAGGAGTTTAGGATTAACAGATACATGCTACTACGTATAAAACAGATAAACAACAAGGACCTGCTCTATGGAACAGGGGACTATATTCAATATCCTGTGGTAGCCTGTGATGGAAAAGATCTGAAAAAGAACACTGAAGCACTTTGCTATCCCCCCGAAACTAACACAACATTGTAAATCAGCTATGATGCTGCTATGTCGCTTCAGTCGTGTCCGACTCTGTGCGACCCCATAGACAGCAGCCCACCAGGCTCCCCCGTCCCTGGGATTCTCCAGGCAAGAACACTGGAGTGGGTTGCCGTTTCCTTCTCCAATGCATGAAAGTGAAAAGTGAAAGTGAAGTCACTCAGTCGTGTCTGACTCCTAGCAACCCCATGGGCCACTGGAGTGGGGTGCCATTGCCTTCTCCAAATCAGCTATACTTCAGTTATTAAAAATAACTGTGTTCACTTATTGAACATTAAAGAGATCGAGAGCTGGATAACGGGCTTTGGTGAAAGCCTTGCTGCCAACCTCTCACCCACTAGACCTCCCTGCAGACCTGTAACTAAAGGGTTAATGTCTGGCACAACAAGGGGCTTCCGTACCCAGCTCCAACCTGCTGACTTCGGAGCCCTGTGCACCATCTCAGTTAATCTCCACCGCTGCTTTCTGCATTGCCCTTCTTATCCACGTTTCTTTGATGAGAAAAGTAAGATTTAGAGAAGGTGCGAAAGGTGTCTAAACACACAACTAGCACGTGGCAGAGCTGGGATTTGCGCTTAACCGTTTGCAATCAGCTGATCCATGTCTGCAAACTGGCAGCCAAGTTTGAGCCACAGCTTTGTTTGGGGTTTTACAGATGATCTGAATTAGTTATTATTTTTACATTTGGGAGCAAATTGAGTGTGACTGAGAAGTTGGTACCCTGTTTGGGCTGGGCATGGAAGCTCTGGTTTTCAGGTCTTCCCTCAGCCCCCTGCATTCATTTGTATTCCCTGCCTGGCCTTGGAGGGAGACACATGCTGACCTCTCTAGTCAGCCCCTTACTTTGTAATGCTGTCATCTGTATTGTTTCATCTGATCTTCATGCTTTTATGACTGTTCTGCAGCCAAATGAATTTGCCCAAAATCAGATGTCTAAGTGAACTGAGATGCAATCTTCTCCAGGCTTTTCTCCCATACCGTTTTCTTGTATTTTTACAACCTGTAAGATGCATAGATCCACTCAGCCCCCTCAAGCAAGGCTTAATTAGGATGTTCCTAGTACAAGGGTCTCTGGAGATACCTCTGAGAAAAGCAAGAATTCAGTGGTGCGGACGAGAGCAGGGCTGCAGTGAAGCAACAGTGTCTCTATGAAAAAGAATTCTTTCCCCGGTAGTACAGTGAATAAGGCTCTGAGCTCCCAACTCAGGGGCCCCAGGTTGGGTCCCTGGTTAGAGAACTAGACCCCACATGCCGTAACTAAGAGTGTGCATGCCACAGCTAAGAAAGATCTCATGTGCTGCAACGAAGACCTAGTGCAGCAAAATAAATAAATGAAAATAAATATTTTACAAAAAAAAAAAAAAAGAATCAAGCACATTTTTTTCCCCTAAGCAGTTTGCTTCTCATCACCATCTCCTTGCTTCCTAAGGTTAACATGCCGGTCACGGAGTCCTCTCTCTTTAGTGGGTGATCTCTACTGGAAGAGTTCCTGGAATCCACTCACTGTGAGGATGACATTTCCACATCAAAGGCCTGGGTAATCAGGCCATTCCACGGGAGCACATTAGAGCGCTAACAGCCTGAAGTTGCATGCCGGGACCAAGCAGCACACGGCACAGCGAGCAGGGCACGCAGAGCCTCCCAACGACCCTGGCCTTGAATGTCACGGAATTCTTCTCAGGAAAGTCCCCCGGCTGGCCTCCCCACTTCCAGTCCCTCTGTCAAACCATGGCCAACTTGAAGTGCTAGTGTTAGTCACTCAGTCACGTCTGACTCTTTGCGGCCGTGTGGACTGTAGCCCGTCAGGCTCCTCTGTCCGTGGGATTCTCCAGGCAAGAATACTGAAGTCGGGGTGGCCATTCCCTTCTCCAGAGGATCTCTCCAGCCCAGGGATCGAACCTGAGTCTCCTGCATTGCAGGCAGATTCTTTGCTATCTGAGCCACCAGGGAAGCCCCACATGGCCAGCTTGAAAGTGAAAGAAAGTGAAAGTGAAGTTGCTCAGTCGTGTCCAACTCTTTGAGACCCCATGGACTGTAGCCCACCAGGTTCCTCTATCCATGGGATTCTCTAGGCAAGAATACTGGAGCCCACTATGGCCAGCTTAATTCTTCTCAGACTCTGTTCCCCACGTGCCTCCCTCACTCAGAAGCCTTTGATGGGGTCCCAGTTCTTTGAAAATAAAATCAAAATCACCTCTCCCATACAGTAAGTTCCCTACATATGAACCTTCAAGTCATGAACTTTCAAACACGAGTTTCATAAACGTCAGGTATGCGTGAAATCGCAGCTTACCCTCCGTCTCCTATTGCTGATGATCCTTCAGCTCTACCAACTCCCGTCTCCTCTCCCTCTTCTGGTCGGTAATTCTTTTTACCTGATCACTGGATGCCAGACCCTGTATGACAGCTGTTGTCCTAAACCACTGAACTTTTCAAGGTACTGTACTGTAAGATTAAAAATGCTTTCTTTATTTCTTGTGTTTTTATGTATTATTTGTGTGAAAAGTATTATAGACTTATTACAGTACAGTGCTCTGTAGCTGATCGTGTTCGTTGGGTACCTGGGCTCACTTGGTTGGACTTATGAACAAATGGGACTTAAAACCACGCTTGCAAAATGAAACATTTTAGTATGTAGAAGGCTTACTATATTCTGAGTCCTTCATGGTTTGAACCCTATCCAGCCCTTGTCTGACTTGCATCTCACTACTTTCCTTCCAGAACATTCTTCTCTGATCAAACAGGGCTGCTTGACCATGGCTAAGGGATTCCGTCTGCAAATCTTTTTTTTCTCCTGTTCTCCACTGGGTGTGTGGATCTGTATCATTTCAAGACCTTGTCCAACCTTCTCTCTTCTGATGTTGAAGGCTTCTGACGCTCATTGTCCCTAGTTGCAAAGTGGGTTGTGATGAGGATTAAGCTCATTTAACTAGTTGACCACAAAACAGCTGTGGAGGAAGAGGAGCTGGCGCCTCTTCTTCAGGGAGATCCATGCATATTGGGATGTGTCTTGACCGAAGGTTTAGATTCCAAGGAGACATCAGCTTCCAGTTTCCAAGGGTTGAAATGGACATAGGGCTTATTGACTCCTTGTATATTTATCTTCTTTTTTGTTACTTTATAAGGTACACTCATTTATTGATTCAGACACGTTTTGAATAAATAGTAGTTTCAATCTAAATTCTTCAACTCATATCTCGCTCATACACTAGCCATATTTTTACTTATTTTTCTCTCTTGATAAATGGAGCTAATGGGGCTTCCCAGGTAGCTCAGTGGTATAGAATTCACCTGCGAATGCAGGAGACAGAAGATGTGCATTCGATTTCTTGGTTGGGAAGATCACCCGGAGGAGGAAATGGCAATCCATTCCAGTGATCTTACCAGGATAATCTCATAGACAGAGGAGCCTGGCAGGCTACAGTCCATAGGGTTGCAAAGAGTGGGACATAAGCGAGTGACTGAACTGAGCACGCATGCACCCAAATGGGACTAAAACCATTCTGAAGGTGTAATTGTGAGGACTGAATGGTATAATGCTTGTCCAGTACCTGTTAGGATGCTGAGCACATTTTAGATACACAGTAGATACCGAGCAAATGCCCGATCTTTCCTTTCAGTGAATTTTGTAATCAACCTGGTACCTCACAGACAGGAATCTTGTCCAAATTAGCATAAATTCCCCGGAATGATTTGTTCTGAGATACAAGTTCTATTTGAAGTGTTTGTTTTCATGGGTGTATTACATGGCTTCTCTTCAATTTTTGTCAGACTAACTTTTGAAGAAAATCTGAAAATAAGAGCCAAAAGAAAATATTCAGCCAACCCTTCCTTTTATGGGCATGTTGGCAATTTGTCTGTCCAAACTAAACAGTCTGTTATGGTCTTGCCCAACTTGATTCTCGAAGAGTCTAAAATGTGTCCTTGAATGACCTTGCTGGCCAGTTTCCTTTAAAATACAATATTAAAATATGTTTTAAAAAGGCAGCACAAAATGTTGCTGGCTCTTTCCTGCCGGACATTGCATCAGCAATTTCCAGGCCTTTGGATTGGAAGGAAAAACAATATTTTGCTCACTCCCCCATCTGAGTGTAAGGATAACTGGTAATAATATCTACAGATGGCAGCCCAAATGGAAAGCATCTCTTTGACACAGATGATGCAGCCATTTGGAACTCATATTA
>NW_011494951.1:9110470-9112956 GCF_000754665.1 Bison bison bison | reverse complement strand
ACTCATATTATACTTTTTATTACATTTCATTCCCCTCTAAGCTAAGATCCCAGAAATCAAGGCAGTCTTCTCGACCCCAGATACCTGGATGTGCTGTTGTTTTTCAGTTGCTTAGTCCGACTCTTTGCGACCCCATGGACTGTAGCCCTCCAGGCTCCTCTGTCCATGGGATTCTCCAGGCAAGAATACTGGAGTGGGTTGCCATGCCCTCCTCCAGGGGATCTTCTTGATTCAAGGGTGGAACCTGAGTCTCCTGCATTGGCAGGTGAATTCTTTACCTCTGAGCCATCTGGAAAGCCCCTGAATGTACTAGGAGGAAAATATTGCTTGCAAATGCAAGCTAATCAGCTTCCAGGGATAATCAGGGGATGTGGAGATTCAGTTTCAGCAAGAGAAGGTGGCCAAATGAGTGGGCGCAAGTTGGAGGACTGGGTAGACAGAAATTAGCAAGGATGACAAGTCTGGGGGAGGAGAAAGGCATGGACAGATGGTGGGGGAAAACGATGTTCCTGCCCAAACTCTGCTGCACTTGATCACAGGGCTCAGGGTACGATGTTTTCAGGTTTGTGTCAGTTGTGGGCAACCCCAATTCTGGCTGCCCCTCAGCTATCTTCCTGGGCACCTGTGTCACTGATGACACAGACCTCAAGCCCACCTCTCTCTGAAGTGCTTTGTACCCTGCTCAAATGCTTCTGCAGCCTCTGATACACTTTCCATTGATTTCATCCAGAGGCCCTGGTGCTGGGACACCACCTTTCAGGGCATTGTTTTTGTTCAGTTGCTCATCATGTCCAACTCTTTGTGACCCCATGGACAGCAGCACGCCAGGCTTCCCTGTCCTTCACCATCTCCCAGAGTTTTCTCAAATTCATGTCCATTGAGTCAGTGATGCCATCCAACCATCTCATCCTCTGTCATCCCCTTCTCCTCCTGGCCTCAATCTTTCCCAGCATCAGGGTCTTTTCCAATGAGTCAGCTCTTCATATCAGGTAGCCAAAGTATTGGAGCTTCAGCTTCAGCATCTGTCCTCCCAATAAACATTCAGGTTGATTTCCTTTAGGATGGACTGGTTCAATCTCCTTGCTGTCCTAGGGACTCACAAGAGTCTCCTCCAGACTCACAAGAGTCTTTCAGGGCATAGTTTTTGTCATTTTGTAGGTTTCAAAGGAAGCATACAATTCTCCAAGGATTCAATGTGTGCTTTTTCTGGAAGTACAGAAGCAAGGTACAAAGGCTGTGGGCTTTGGGGTCACACAGATTCAGGTGTGAATCTCAGTTTGTCACTGATTGACTCTGGAGAAACCAGGGGGCCTCTCTGAATCTCATTTCCTCATCTGGAAAGCTTCCTCATCTATAAAGTGGGAGGCAGCCTCTTTATGGGCTCTTGTGAGGATTAACAGAGGCCATCAAGTGACATGTTTGACTAGAAAGCAGAAAGTTGAACAAATGACAATTAAAACGAAAGGAGTCACGAGGCATAAAGCAGAGTGCATTCTTGGTCAAGAGCCTGCGATGTATCTGAAATCATCAAAATCAAATCTACTGGGTCAATGTAAATATGTTTTCACTATTTTCCCAAATTCATATTTCACTTCAAAAAAATGTATTTATTTTCTAATCAGAGCATAATTGCTTTACAATGTTGTGTTTTTGCAGTTGTTGATATTGTTGTTTTGTCACTCAGTCATGTTCAACTCTTTGCAGCACCATAGACTGTAGCCCACCAGGGTCTTCTGCCCACAGAATTTTCCAGGCAAGATTTCTGGAGAGGGTTGTACAGTTTTTGCTGAACCACAATGTGCATCAGCTATCAGTATACTTATATGCCCTCCCTCTAGGGCCTCCATCCCACCACCCCCTGTCCCACCCCTTTAGGTCATCACAGAGTGCCAAGCTGAGCTCCATGTGCTGTACAGAAGCTCCCTGCTCGCCATCTATTTTACACATGGTGGCGTATAAATGTCAGTGCTACTCTCGCAGTTTATCCCGCCCTCTCCTCCCCATGTCAACAAGTCTGTTCTCAATGTCTGCATCTCTATTCCTGTATGACAGATTCTAGATTCACCCACATCTCTACAAATGACTGGATTTCATTCCTTTCTGTGGCCAAGTAATATCCCAGCATTCCATTCTATTATGTGTGTGTGTGTGTATACACACGCATCTTCTTTATCCATTCCTCTACCAACGGACATCTGAGATGCTTCCTGGTTATTGTAAATAGTGCTGAAATGAACATTGGAGTACATGTGTCTTTGACTTACGATTGTCTCAGGGTATACACCGAGGAGTGGGATTGCTGGCTCATCAGATCAGATCAGATCAAATCAGTCGCTCAGTCGTGTCCGACTCTTTGCAACCCCATGAATCGCAGCATACCAGGCCTCCCTGTCCATCACCAACTCCCGGAGTTCACTCAGACTCATATCCATCGAGGCAGTGAAGCCATTTAGCCATCTCATCCTCTGTCATCCCCTTCTCCTTGA
>NW_011494951.1:9107246-9110370 GCF_000754665.1 Bison bison bison | reverse complement strand
CGCAGCATACCAGGCCTCCCTGTCCATCACCAACTCCCGGAGTTCACTCAGACTCACGTCCATTGAGTCAATGATGCCATCCAGCCATCTCATCCTCTGTCGTCCCCTTCTCCTCTTGCCCCCAATCCCTCCCAGCATCAGAGTCTTTTCCAATGAGTCAACTCTTCGCATGAGGTGGCCAAAGTACTGGAGTTTCAGCTTTAGCATCATTCCTTCCAAAGAAATCCCAGGGCTGATCTCCTTCAGAATGGACTGGTTGGATCTCCTCATATAGCGGTTTTATTCCCACTTTCTTAAAGATATCCCCAAACTTAAATTGCAAATGTATAAGACGCGGCAGACTCATCTTTGATTGAAGCTTGTTTACGTCTCCCCTACTCCGGACGTAACTTGTTCTGCTGTTGCTCACTCCTCAAGCCAACTTCCCCACTCTTCCTTTCTGGGTTTCACCACATTTGCTGAAGGATTAAGCTGCGCCTGCTGTGTACTCTTCCTGGCCACTCAGTCCTTCCTTTCAAGCCTGATTTCTGATCCCAGAGCTCTCCTGAAAGGTGTCACTAGAGTCTAGGACGTTATCAATGTGCTCACACTGCGTACACATCCAGTCTTGTCAACTCTGCCGCTTTCTACACCACTGGCTACTAACTTTCTCTAAAACAGCAGTTCTCAACCTTGGCTGCATATTAGAATCAACGGAGGGACTTTAAAAATAATTTATGCCTGAATTCCAGCATCAGGGGTTCTGATGTAATGGTCCGGGTTGCAGTCTGGGCGTTGGGATTTTTCAAAGCTCCCTTGTGGATGATTAAGGTGCAGTGAAGGTCGAGAACCACAGCTAAGACTCTCTCCTTCTCTCTTTTATTTACATATTTTTTCAAAGTTCTGTTTCATATCTTCTGAATATCTTTTGGGGTCTCATTCAAATCCTGCTCTTAGAGTGTGGCTTTAGATCATAAAGGATGCAAGTGCTGTAATTAAGGCAATTTATAGCTGAAGCTTTTGCTTTGGCATCGCTAAAGGAAATCTGCCACTCCTGGTTAATCAGAAAGCTTACAGAATGGAAATTCAAGGTACGACTGAATATGAATATGATGCATATAGAATGAGGGAAGGAGAAAAGGAAAGAAAATCTTTGGATGTTATGATCCAAACAATGGCCCTCTCTATCTAGTGCTTTCTCTTCTATTGTATTTCAACAAAAGTACCAGGAATGTTCATCTTAGCTGTGATTGCTTTAGCACCATGTTATGTGGTCATGGCAACCTCGGCCAGATGTATGCTATTATTATAATTGTTCACATCAAAAGAGTGGAGATGGACAGAGTTCCTTCCCCAAGGACCCAAGCCTAGAAAAATGACAGAACTATGATTTTAACTCAGGTCAAACCCTCTTTGGATTAGAAACTGAAGAAATTGGTACCAGTTCAGTTCAGTTCATTTCAGTCGCTCAGTCGTGTCCAACTCTTTGCGACCTCATGAATTGCAGCACGCCAGGCCTCCCTGTCCATCACCAACTCCCGGAGTTCACCCAAACTCATATCCATCGAGGCAGTGAAGCCATTTAGCCATCTCATCCTCTGTCATCCCCTTCTCCTCCTGCTTCCAATTCCTCCCAGCATCAGAGACTTTTCCAATGAGTCAGCTCTTTGCATGAGGTGGCCAAAGTATTGGAGTTTCAGCCTCAGCATCAGTCCTTCCAATGAACACCCAGGACTGGTCTCCTTTAGCATGGACTGGTTGGATCTCCTTGCAGTCCAAGGGACTCTCAAGAGTCTTCTCCAACACCACAGTTCAAAAGCATGAATTCTTCGGTGCTCGGCTTTCTTCACAGTCCAACTCT
Organism: Bison bison bison; assembly: GCF_000754665.1. Lineage (NCBI taxonomy): Eukaryota > Metazoa > Chordata > Mammalia > Artiodactyla > Bovidae > Bison > Bison bison. The sequence continues at coordinate 9,108,530 of NW_011494951.1, read as the reverse complement.
CACATCGATACATGACCACAGGAAAAACCATAGCCTTGACTAGACGGACCTTTGTTGGCGAAGTAATGTCTCTGCTTTTTCATATACTATCTAGGTTGGTCATAAATTTCCTTCCAAGGAGTAAGCGTCTTTTAATTTCATGGCTGCAATCACCATCTGCAGTGATTTTTCTTGGAGAATTTCTTCCAAAATCCTACTTGAGGGAGACTGACAAATACCTAAAATCATTCTCACATCTCCCATCAGTTTTCCCATCTCCAGGGTGAGACCTTTCATCCTTGTCTGTGTGCTTTGGTTTAATTCTTCTCATTCTCTGGTCAGTCATGCCAGCTCCATTTCAGCTTGACAACGACCCTACTGATATGTGCTGTACAGAGTCTAGAGTAACAGTCATAGTCCTAGGCACTGATCAGTTATCACACATGTCCTGGGGTCACAGCTAAGTTAGTAACAAAACAGAAACTTTGTGATGATGGTAGATGGGTTCAATAAAGGACAGAAACGATATGGACCTAACATAAGCAGAAGATATTAAGAAGAGATGGCAGAATACACAAAAGAACTGTACAAAAAAATCCTCATGACCCAGATGATCACAATGGTGTGATCACTCACCTAGAGCCAGACATCCTGGAATGTGAAGTCAAGTGGGCCTTAGGAAGCATCACTATGAACAAAGCTAGTGGAGGTGATAGAATTCCACTTGAGCTATTTCAAATCCTGAAAGATGATGCTGTGAAAATGCTGCACTCAATATGCCAGCAAATTTGGAGAACTCAGCAGTGGCCACAGGACTGGAAAAGGTCAGTTTTCATTCCAATCCCAAAGAAAGGCAATGCCAAAGAATGTTCAAACTACCACACACTTGCACTCATCCACACACTAGTAAAGTAATGCTCAAAATTCTCCAAGCCAGGCTTCAGCAATATGTGAACCGTGAACTTCCTGATGTTCAAGCTGGTTTTAGAAAAGGCAGAGGAACCAGAGATCAAATTGCCAACATCCATTGGACCATCAAAAAAAGAAGAGAGTTCCAGAAAAACATCTACTTCTGCTTCATTGACTATGCCAAAGCTTTTGACTGTGTGGATCACAATAAACTGTGGAAAATTCTTCAAGAGATGGGAATACCAGGCCACCTGACCTGCCTCCTGTGAGAAATCTGTATGCAGGTCAGGAAGCAACAGTTAGAACTGGACATGGAACAACAGACTGGTTCCAAATAGGAAAAGGGGTACATCAAGGCTGTATATTGTCACCCTGCTTATTTAACTTATATGCAGA
>NW_011494951.1:9106101-9107146 GCF_000754665.1 Bison bison bison | reverse complement strand
TAGGAAAAGGGGTACATCAAGGCTGTATATTGTCACCCTGCTTATTTAACTTATATGCAGAGTACATCATGCAAAATGCCAGGCTGGAGGAAGCACAAGCTGGAATCAAGATGGCTGGGAGAAATAACAATAACCTCAGATATGCAGATGACACCACCCTTATGGCAGAAAGTGAAGAAGAACTAAAGGGCCTCTTGATAAAAGTGAAAGAGGAGACTAAAAATGTTGGCTTAAAGCTCAACATTCAGAAAACAAAGATGATGGCATCTGGTCCCATCACTTCATGGCAAATAGATGGAGAAACAGTGGAAGCAGTGGCAGACCTTATTATTTTGGGCTCCAAAATCACTGCAGATGGTGACTGCAGCTATGAAATAAAAAGATGCTTACTCCTTGGAAGGAAAGTTATGACCAACCTAGACAACATATTAAAAAGACAGTAAAACAAATTAAAAAGAGACATTACTTTGCCAACAAAGGTCCATGTAGTCAAGGCTATGGTTTTTCCAGTACTCATGTATAGAACTGAGAGTTGGACCCTAAAGAAAGCTGAGCGCCCAAGAATTGATGCTTTTGAGCTGTGGTGTTGGAGAAAACTCTTGAGAGTCCCTGGGACTGCAAGGAGATTCAGCCAGTCCATCCTAAAAGAAATCAGTCCTGAATATTCATTGGAGGGACTGATGCTGAAGCTGAAGCTCCAATACTTTGGCCACCTGATGTGAAGAGCTGACTCACTGGAAAAGATCCTGATGCTAGGAAAGATTGAGGGCAAGAGGAGAAGGGGACGACAGACAATGAGATGGTTAGATGGCATCACCGACTCAATGGACGTGAGTTTGGGTAAACTCCGGGAGTTGGTGATGGACAGGGAGGCCTGGTGTGCTGCAGTCCATGCGGTCACAAAGAGTTGGACATGACTGAGCAACTGAACTGACCTGAACTTACATTCTATGTTCAGGAGAAAGTGCTAGAAATAAAGGACTAGGTTTTCGTGAGGGGTGGGGGTGGGGTGGGAGGGTGGTCTGAGATGGAAATAAGGGTTTCT
>NW_011494951.1:9092339-9106001 GCF_000754665.1 Bison bison bison | reverse complement strand
GGTTTGGGGGGGGGGGGGGGGGGGGGGTGGGAGGGTGGTCTGAGATGGAAATAAGGGTTTCTCTGTAGACGTTAGAGTGAAAGTGACAGTCATAGAAAAGGGGAAGGAGTGAAAATGGGGAACTGAACATCTTTAGAGGAAAATAGAAAAGGATTCAGAGACCGGGGCTTCCCTGGTAGTCCGATGGTTAAGAATCCGCCTTGCAATGCAAAGGACACTGATTTGATCCATGGCCTGGGAAGACCCCACATGCCTTGGAGCAACAAAGCCCTTGTGTCGCAACTACTGAAGCCCGAGTTCCAGAGTCCGTGCTGGACAACAAGAGAAACCACTGCAGTGAGAAGCCTGTACATGGCCAACTAGAGGGTAGCCCCAACTCGGCCCAACTAGAGAAAAGCTAGCATGCAGTAATGAAGACCCAGCACAACCAAAAGCCAAAAGTAAATAAATATAAATCTTTTCAAAAGAGGATTTTGAGAACCCTTTCCTCCCTCCCTTCTTCCCTCCCTTCTTTCCTTTATCTGATATTTTTCTTCTGTGAACCACACAGCTGTTGCTTGAACCCTCATTCAGTAAGCTTTCTGGTCAACCCAAGATTGCAGCTTTCCTTTAGGAACCTCCTAGCAACCACTTCAACTCCAAACTGCCTTCATTATCAGGCTTGCATTCCTTAGGACACAAAACAACATTCTAAATAGGATTGGAGTGAGCTTTGAACACCATACGGAGCTGGATAGTCAGTGCGAGATGAATGGAATGTTGAAAGGAAAGCTGAGATATAGAGAAAACAGTTGTTCCAGGGCAGGACGCGGGTCAGGGCAAGAGGGACGGAATTCATTTCCTTTCCTCGGAGAACACATGGGTCACTTTCAGTCTGAAAGGATGCTGGGTTTGGCTGCCAGGAAGTGAAATTTCACGCTCAATCACAATAACCAGCTTGGGCCTTATGGTTCACATAGTCTGTTTCTCTTTTGTCTCATGGCTTTGATTTTTTTAATTTCCACTTAAACTGCTTCATTTTGCACATTTCCTTTAACTTGCCTCAAATCCTGTATAGCTGGGGCATTTTGACATTTACAAGATTTCTGCTACATCCCAGACACTGCTCAGGGTGTTGCAGAGAACCAGCTCTGATTCCATGTTGGAACTGTTTCTTTGACTCGCTTTGTGTTGCTTGTGTTATTATTGTCGTCGTTGTTGTTCAGCCCCTGAGTCATGTCTGACTCTTTGTGACCCCATGAACTGCAGCACGCCAGGCTTCCCTGTCCTTCGCTATCTCCTGGAGTTTGCTCAAACTCATGTCCATTGAGTCCATGATTCCATCCAACCATTTCATCTTCTGTTACTCCCTTCTTTCCCTGCCCTCACTCTTTTCCAGAATTAAGGTCTTTTCCGATGAATCAGTTCTTCTCATCAGATGGCCCAAGTTTTAGAGCTTTGTTGTTATAATCACATATAATGGCCTGCCTCAGAGGACCCTGCCCCTCTGCCTAACTGTTGCAGTGGCTTTGTTCAGCTCACAGAGAGATAATCTGACCCTGCCCGCCTGTGAACGGCTGCAAGAAAGATGAGATTAACACATAGCTTCCCAGATGCTGGGCTTTCCTGGAGATGTTTTGCAAGACAGATGGCTCTTTTTACTTCATTTCCTCCTTGCCTCTCCCTCTTTATATTGTCTTTTGGCTTTAGTTCCTTACTGCTCTTCTCTCTGGTTCTGTAAAAGAACCTGGCATCCAGACCCTGATAAGATAGTTATTTTGAGACATTTTCTGCCATCTTCTCTGTCAGCTGACTTTCTGAATAAAGTCTCTATTCTTTGCTTCCACACCTCATCTCTTATTCATTAGCCTTTTGTGTGGTAAGCAGATCAAGCTTGGACTCAGGAGCAACGGCAGTCCACTCATGGGGGCGCACATACTGCAGGGTCTAAAGTGCAGAGGCAAACAAGCAAAAACAGAATTTAGACTCGGGGGGTTGTTCTGGAGAAGATGAGAAGAAAATGAAGAGGGAGGAAGGCTTTGGAGAAGGTGACAGTTGGGATTAAAGAGAAAGGCTGAGAAAGAAGAAGAGAGAAACAAGTGGAGAATGCATGAGGACTTCCCTGGTGGTCCAGTGGTTAAGACTCTGCACTTCCAATGCAGGGAATATGGGTTCAGTCTCTGGTTGGGGAACAGATCCCACATGCTGTTGGGCCAAAAAAAAAAAAAAAAGAGAGAGAGAATGAGTGAAGAGGGGTTAAGAAAGTGAGAAGCTGTGTTGAATAATGAATTGCAGGACTCAAAGAATGGGGTTGAAAGAGGGAAATGGCTGAATGATGTAGGCTGGGTGGATTTAGGAAGATTTAGGGTAAGAGTAGAAAAGAGAAAAAGGCAGGAGAGGCTGATTATCCATAGAAAAAGGTTGGGTGTTAAGGATTCAGTTGTGTCCCCACCCCAAATTCATAGGTTGAAATGCCAAATATTCAATGTGACTAAAATTGGAGGCAAGACCTTTAAGAAAGTCATTAAAGTTAAATGAGGTCATAAAGATGGGGCCCTGATCCAACAGAACTTATGTCCTTACAAGAAGAGGAAGAGACATCACAGATCCCTCTCTCTTTTTCTCTCTCTGTGCCACATGAAGATACAGTGGGAAGCTGATCATCTGCAAGCCAGAAAGAGAGTTTTGGACTTCCCTCCTCCAGAACCACAAGGAAATACATTTCTGTTGTTTAAACCTTCAGTCAATGGTGTTACCCTGTTGTGACTGCCTGAGTGGACTGTCACGAGGCATATAGAGCTTTCAAGTCACCAGAAGAGGCCAGGAGAATCATTGTTCACCCCAATCTGCCCATCTCTGGGCATGTGAGCAGCCACACACACTTTAAATTTCTTCCTGAAATTCAAGAGACGGAGGACTTCGGCTCTGTTGGGGAGGGGATTGTGTATTCACATACATATGTGTCACTGATAACTGACGGTGAGGCTTTGGGTTTTATTTGTAAATCAGTCGTGTCTGACTCTACAACCCTATAGACTGTAGCCCTCTAGGCTCCTCTGTCCATAGAATTCTCCAGGCAAGAATGGTGGAGTGGATAGCCATCCCCTTCTCCAGGGGATTTTCCCTATCCAGGTATTGAACCTGGGTCTCCTTCTTTGCAGACAGATTCTTTACTGTCCGAGCCACCAGGGAAGCCACATATGTGTCACTGCTAACTGATGTCGAGGCTTTGGGTCTCATTTGTAAAATAGGGTTAAACACCTTACCAGCCTGACTGGTGTGTTGGGAAGATTTGATGAAGGTTTGCTTAGAAGAAAATGGGAACTCGTTTTATGCCTCTAGATTGTATTACATTGAACAATATGACATTGTTTTTTCTTTAGGTCTAAGACACATCAAAGTTTTTTTTTTTTTCACTTGTACACATTCTTCTTTTTAAGGTTCTTTCCCATTATAGCTTATCCCTGTGCTATCAATTAAAACCTTGTTGTTTATCCATTCTAGATGCAATAGTTCACAGCAATTGTTTTTAAAATGGGAACATGCCACATAAAACCCCAGGTACGTGGATTAGCCTGAAATTTTTTTTTTTTTAAATCTGGTACCTTAGAGCTACATTAACCCTGGAGAGCCCTATGGGAGTGGGTGATGACCACCCATGTTGTTTGGAGAGTGTGGTTTCAGGCCCCCTGGGTCTCGGCCACACTGTAGATTTCGGGTGGACTGTATGGTATAGAGCTATGATAACGTGTTGTTGACAACATCCAGAGAGATGGGTATATTTTCTTTTCTGGCAAAAGCATTAGGTCATCAATGTCGATTTGTGTAAGCAGATGGCAAGCACAAATCATCCCAAACCAAACATCTTTGACCTTGAATAATCAAAGCAACAAGGGAAAGGCGCTCTGGATTTCACTTTGACAACTCAGTGGAAACACTTCGGTCTTGGCCAAAATTCTTTCCCTTGACAAGTTTATATTCTCGTGCAAGTCCATTCACTGAGTACCTAGTGTGTGTCCACGCCTCTTGCTTATGCTTTTGTTTTTAATCCCCAAGAGTTGGCTCATTGGAAAAGACCCTGATGCTGGGAAAGATTGAAGGCTACAGGAGAAGCGGGCGGCAGAGGATGAGATAGTTGGATGGCATCACTTACACAGTGGACATGAATCTGAGCAAAATCCAAGAGCTAGAGAAGGACAGAGGAGCCTGGCATGCTGCAGTCCATGGGGTCGCAAAGAGTCGGACACGACTGAGTGACTGAACAACAAGAGAAGGTGTCAGTTTGTCCATTGAGAAGAAATCCCCTCAAACAAAGAGGCCAAGGTCAAAAATGAGCTGGCTGGCCAAAACTAACAGCTCCTGACACTGACTAGTATGTGTGTCTCATCTTCTGACTTACAAACGTTTTCTCATATAATATTTTACTTAAGATATCAGTGGATCTGCTGGAGTAGATACTTATTGTTCTCATTTTCAATGATGAACGGAGGCTCAGAGTGTTCAGATAACTTGCCCACAATCACACACACAGCCAGGAAGGATTAGGACTGAACATGTCACACCCGCAGGTCACAATTTCCGATTCCTCATTCTTTTTAGCTAACTAGAAAGAAAAGCAGAACCGCAGCATGGATGAAAATCAGCTTTGCTACAACTAAATTGAAAGAATAATCTGGGGCTTCCCTGGTGGCTCAGTGGTAAAGAATCTGCCTGCCAACGCAGGAGACATGGATTTGATCCCTGATCAGGAAGATCTCATATGTCTCAGAGCAACTAAGCCCGTGTACCACATTTACTGAGCCTGTGCTCCAGAGCCTAGGAGCTGTAACTAATGAAACCCACACCCTAGAGCCCCTGCTCCACAGCAAGAGACGGTGCTGAAAAGAAATAATCTGAGCAACATACTTGATCTTTTTTTTTTCCCGAAATGGGCTGACTAGCAAAGCTGATGCAAATTTAGCATTAAGGAGAACAGAGTATTTAAATCACAGAGAGTAATAGCTCCCCTGTGACCTGGACTGAGAGACAGTGTCCAGTGTAGTATTAATAGTTAAAGCAGTTCTGGAGAGAATCTGCTCCTCCTTAAGCCATCGCTAATTGAATTTTACATTCTTTCCTGTGAACCCTAGATTGGGTTCGGATTACTTCTCCGTGCAGGTCTCTGCAAAGCTGCTACCCATCCCAGGAAACTGATGTGGAGTTAACACTGACTGTGAAAGTCATCTGGTATCCGGTGTCGAGGTCTGGACGTCATTTCCAGAGGGGCGTGGGTATGTTTGGTGAACCACAGTGTCAGGGAAATTTCTCCCTGCAAGTCCAGGGAGACCCTGGAGAGGGTTAGGTAGGCAGCTGGTGATGGTCTTTAAATGTTTAAGAAGCCAGAGGAAAGTGGTGGGATTCTTGCTACTTCTAGAAATAGAACAAGACCAGTGGAGAAACATTTAAAAGGGTCAGATTCTGGCATAAGAAAGAATTTTCTGGTGACCAGTGGTATTTTAATGGAAAGTGAAAGTAGCAAAGAGGGTCCAACTCTTTGCGACCTCATGGACTATACAGTCCATGGAATTCTCCAAGCCAGAATACTGGAGTGGGTACCAGGGAAGCCCAGGGCTGCCTTACTAAAAATGAACATTTTGCTATGATTGGTGCTGAAGCTGAAGGTGGAGTTTGTAGTGTGGATAAAGTCTCAAAGTTTGTCTGGGACCATTTCATTTCAGACTCAAGAAAAGACAGGAGGATGGAAATATGACAATTTCTGTAGTATTATAAGGACTTTGTCCCTAAATTGTTTTCAGGAAATGACAGTTTTTACGTCTCTAGGTTATACTGGAGTTTATATAAAATTGCCATTTTGTGTAGATAATAGAATGGTTAGGGTTTCCCAGGTGGCACTAGTGGTAAAGAGCCTGCCAAGGCAGGTTTGATCCCTGAGTCGGGAAGATCCCTTAGAGAAGGCCGTGGCAGCTCATTCCGGTATCCTTGCCCGGGGAATCCCATGGACTGAGGCGTCTGGCAGACTACTGTCCAAAGGGTCACAAAGAATCAGACACGACTGAGCGACTCAGCTCACAGCACGCGTGCAATGGAATGGTTGAAGGTCAGCCGTTGTATATGGTTCAACATAATTCATGCAAAGGGAATAGACTTGACTCTTTAGACCTATGTCACAAGGAGAGAAGGACGGACTGAGAAACTGTGATGACCTCACTGTGCATAGCTTTTGGGCTGTTCTGCAGCAATCTGGGCTTCCCTGAAAGTCACCTGTTGAAGTACCTCACCAGGTGACTGTACTTGGAGATAAGGCCTTTAAAAGGGTGATCAAATTAAAATGAGGGCCTGAGGATGGGCCCTAATCTGGTCTGACCAGTGTCCTTGTAAGAGGGGGAACTTGGCCATATGCTCTCTACAGAAAAATGGCCACATGAGGACACAGTGAGAAAGCAGCTGTCTGCAAGCCAAGGAGAGAGGCCTCAGAAGGAATCAAACCTGTGGCACCTTGGTCTTGAACTTCTAGCTTCCAGAACTGTGAGAAAATCAATTTCGGTTGTTTAAAGCACCCAGTCTCTGGTATTTGGTATACGTGGGTATATGGAAATATGGAGGCCAGCAGCCAGGGGTAAAGGGGACGAGGAAGGGGGCAAGAGACAGATTTTTCAAGACACCCTCCCCCCAGGATCATACCAAGGAATGTGGTCTTTATTGGGAAGGAAAAGAGGTGAGGTGAAGGATCTGAGGAATGGGTATGAACACCCGTGATAAAATAAAATGGGTTGGTAACTCAAAGAATCCCTACACTGAGATGCTACCGATTTCAAGTTAGATTTTACAGCAGCCTGGGGTCAAAATTACCTAAAGAAGTCTTTTTCCAAAAAAAGTTTAAGGTGCAGGAAAGAAACTGAAAAAAATAACTTACTAGTTTAAGAGCGTAATGTGGTTTGAGGATGCTGGCAATTGGCAAGGCCACCAAGTGAAGTTTTAATGACACCTCTCAAATATCATTCGTGCACATCTAGCAGGATGCGTCTTAAGGCAACTGTGTCAGCTACGGTTTTCTGTTACGGGCGGTATGAGCAGGCACTAAACGTGCAAATATTTAATGCTGTCTTATCGATAACTTCTGATTAATTAGGACTAACTCCCGCCCCTTGCTGGGGAGACAGACTGACAAATGCATGTGGGACTTTGAGCTCCCTTCTAGTCCTTTGGCTGTGGACAAGTCACTTTGCCTTGCTCTCATCTTTCAAATAGGATTAAGTCTCCATCCCTGCTGCCTCACAGGTAGCTGATGAGATGGGGTAAAAAGCCATTCCATGAGATTGTCAGTATTTCAAACAGAGTCAGACTATGTTCGTGGTGAAAAAAATCTCCACTTAAAACAAATGTTGTAGAGAACAGATCTATAAGTTGCCAAGGGAAAGGAGGTTGGGGAGGGATAGATTGGGAGTTTGGGGTTAGCAGAGGCAAACTATTATACAGAGAATGGATAAAAAACAAGGTCCTACCGCCGTAAAGCACAGGGAACTAGATTCAATACCTTGTGATAAATCACCATGGAAAAGAATATAAAAAATGTTTATATGTATGTGTGCGTATGCATAACTGAATCACTTTGCTCTACAGCAGAAATTGGCACAACATTGTAAATCAACTTTATTTTACCAAAATAAATTTTAAAAAATGGTAATTGGAAATGTCTACTCTAGGATGAGTCAGTACCAGGGCTCTGAACTGCTAGTTAGAGAATTAGGAATCCTTGCCAGAGTCCATGTGGCAGGGTCGGAAGGGTGTGGGTTTTGGAGATGACTACAACTGGAGTTTAAATACCTATGCTTCCCTACAGTGCTCGTAGGATGTTAAGTAAGTGATCCACTTCTCTCATCTGAAAAATGGGGACATGTAGACAGTATAGGCAAGGTACAGGCACATAGTAGGTTCTTAATAAAGAGCCTGATAAGCTCTGGTGATCAACTGAGCAACTTTGGAGATGCCATTTCATCAATTACCAGAAGATGTATTCTTCTAGCCACTGCTGAATACCTTTTGGGTTATGTGACAAAATAACTTAGAGAAATATTATTCACGTGCGTTCTCTACTCCCAACTTATCGTGAGAAGGTTGCCTGGCTCTTTGGGCTTCTTTGTTTCAAGGTTATACAGGAAGAGCAGGAAGCAGACATTTCTTAAAAATAATATTTCTTCCTTTCTTTCCTAAAGCCCAAGTCCAAGAGTAGACGCTGGGAAAGGGAAGAATGCAGGGCTTTTGATGGGCGACTTTCCCAGACCGGGACAGTCTGGGGTTGGGGACCAGGGCATCCATGAGAAGTGGAAATGCTATGTGGCCAGACCGCAGAGGACAGGACAGCAGAGGGTCACTCAGACCCCAGCTTCCCGGCTGGACAGTGACTCTCACTTCCTAAGCGGGGCTGGAAAGCCGAGTCCACAGACATCAAAGGGACAGGCGATTTATAAGAGAGGGCACAGTGATCTGAAGGAGGACCTCCCCAGTTCTGGTGACGGTGGGGGTAGGAGCCTGATCACTTCTGAAACTAAACTTCCTGCTGCCACAAACTCTTGGAATCAGATTTATGTTGTACGAAATAAAATGGAAAAATGTGAGATTTCTTGAAGATCCATGTTTGTAGATTGATTCAGATCTACTACAGTTGTAAGGCATTGGAAAATCTAAAGATGATTTCATTCCTGCTCTCTGAAGCTCACCCTCTGTGGGAGCTGAGTGCTGAGTGCTAAGTCGCTTCAGTAGTGTTCAACTCTTTGCAACCATGTGGACCCCATCCCACCAGGCTTCTCTGTCCATAGGATTCTTCAGGCAAAGGGTACTGGAGTGGGCTGCCATTTCCCATGTGGGAGCTGGTGGGAGTCATAGGACCCTGGCACAAATAACTATTATTCAGAGCACCACAAGGGGGCTTCCATGGGGGCTCAGCGGTAGAGTCCGCCTGCCATCTGGGAGGATCCCACATGCTGTGGAGAAACTAAGCCTGTGAACCACAACTATTGAGACTGAGCTTTATAGCTCACGAATTGCATCTACAGAGCCCATGTACCAAATACTGAAACCCAAGCACCCTAGAGCCTGTGCTCCTTAATAAAAGAATGCTGGTCTCCTGCATTGTGGGCAGATTCTTTACCATCTGAGCCATCAGGGAAGCCCACAATAAGAGAAGCCACTGCAATGAGAAGCCTGTGTCCTGCAACTGAAGTGTAGCCTCTGCTCATTGCAACTAGAGAAAAGCCCACACAGCAACAAAGACTCAGCACAGCAAAAAAAGACAAAACAAACCCAACCCCCAGCAAGATCCTGGGGTGGTATCGCACCGCAGTAAGTGTTCTCAGACACAAGGGGAGGACAGCTGACTTTTGCAAAAGGCAGACAGCCAAGAAGATGGATAAAAATTTCTCCTGAAGGAATATATGAAAATATACCCTCCCGTAATCCCTGCATGCCAATCTCATTATTATGCAATTGCTATAGCTGTAAACGCATAAAAATTTTGTAGACTCTCAAGTTCTTTTGGAAACAGGCCTGTTTGATAGGAACAAGTCTGGAAACTGGTGATTGAATGGTGAAATGTGTGGGTAATGATGTCCATAAAAGCTCTCAGAGTTTTTAGCTCCATGGAGTCTGAAAGCTGAGGAAGTCCTGAGAGGTCCGCCTGCCCCTCTTGCTCCTTCCATTCTACCCCCTGTCACTGTAAGGGTTAAATCTGGATGTAGTGAGGCCTCAAGGTCGTTGCTTGGATAGATCACTGTGGTGGTCATGGCTTTGGGGTAGCAGGATTAGGAGCCTGGGTCTGACGAGCATCCGCATCCCTTAGGGATTTTGGGAGCAAACAACTGCTGTCTCCTACCTGGACAAACATGGCTTCCCAGTAACCGGAGGTTTCCTCTTTGCCCCTGCTGCACAGACTAATTAATCATCTTCAGTTATTTGCTCTTAAGCACTGCCAGGCTGTTACTTTCTTGTTTACAAAGTTTTAATGATTCCTCTATTAAAGAAATCTAAACTTTGTGGTTTGGCATTCAAGGCTTTCTATCATCTGATTCCAACCACATCTTTTTTTTTTCCAACCAAGTCTTTTTTCCCCCCCAAAAAATAACATAAATTTTTATTAATTGCACATTTCTATAATAGCATTTGCCTACATTTTTGTTATGTCTTTTGGGGCATTTTCTAGCTAACTACTTTTTTTTTTTTCATTTTTAGAATTTTCTTTTTTTTTTTTCTGTTTTTTGATTCAGATACAATTAACATAGAACATTCTATTAGCTTTAGGTGTACAACATAATGATTCAACATTCATATGTATTGTGAAGTACTCACCACAGTAGGTCTAGTTAACATCTATCACCAAGTGTCAATTTTTGTTCTCGTAGGTACCAAAATGGTGAAGAATCCCCCTGCCAATGCAGGAGACTCAAGAGATGAGGGTTTGATCCCTGGGTCAGGAAGATCATCTGGAGTAGGAAATGGCAACCCATTCCAGTATTCTTGCCTAGAGAATCCCATGGACAGAGGAACTTGGAGGGCTACAGTCTATGGGGTCACAAAGAATCAAACACGACTGAACACGCAGACTATGAAGACTTTTAAGATCTAACCAAGGCTTTTGAGCTCATTTCCCTCTTCTTTCTATGCACACCCTTTCTTCCACCAGGTGGATTTTCTGACACTCCCCAAATTTTCTTCTCACTGCCTGAAATTCCTCTCCTGTTAATCTGTATCTATCCTTCAAGGTCGAGTGACACATTATCTCCTCTGAAAAGTCTTTCCTGGGTGAGGGATACAGAGAATCAGATGGACTTGAGTTTGAGACTATACTTCCTGGAAGACTTCAGGCAGATTACTGCCTTTCTCTAGGGCTTAGTTTGTTCATCTGTGAAATGGGCAAGTCAACACTCACCTTGTAGCCTTATAAAGTACACATGAGTTATCACTGCAAAGTACTTAGCACAGTTTCTCACCCTTGGTAAATGTCAAAGAAAGTTACCTACTGCTCTGATCATTCCAGAGACTTGAGGTCTCGCTTTTGCAGAATTCACTTTGAGCTTCTCCTATATTCTTCCTTGAAAACCTAATTTCACATTTTAGAAATGAGAACACACAGTTTATTTTCTCTACCTTATTGACAGAGTCATTGACTCAATGGTCATGAGTTTGAGCAAACTCTGGGAGATGGTAAATTCCGGAGATGGTAAAGCCTGATGTGCTACAGTCCATGGGGTCCCAAAGAGACGGACACAACTTAGTGACTGAACAACAATCTAACTGATGGCTCCTTGAAGATGGGATCATGTTTTATTCTAGCTTATGCCCCTGCCTTTGACCACCAAATACAGGCCCTCAAATCAGAGGCAGAGGTTGGGCTTTTGGGTGTGAAAATGAAAGAATTTGCTTTGCTCTTATTTTTCTCTTCTTATAAAAATTGACAATAGTTTTAAGGAGAAAAACTCAATTTTTTTGATAGGAGAATCTCAGTTTGGGAGTTTCTGTTTCATTGAAATAGGGTGGCATTCATGCAGTGGCAGGTGAAGAGTGATAAATTTCGATTAAATCTTGGAAAACTTCATGGGCTTGCAGGCCACGGTAGCCTCAACTCCTTAACCCAACCATATTCTAGCATGCATTCCGAGTTCCCCATGTGTGACACTCTTTGGGGACCAAAAAAAAAAAAAAAAGTGGTTTCATATTCTAATGAGTTCTAACTCATTAGATTAGATTCTAATGACCCACTCATAGAAAGATAGAGGACAAACCAAGGAACTAAAACGTGAGAATTCCTGCAGCAAAGAAAGTAGCATCTAATAGCCAGTCAGAATAACTAACATTCCAAGGGGCCAGACACTTTGGCCCCATGACTTTGCCAGACACTTTGATAGTAGGCCTTTTTCATTAATACTCTAATTAAATCCTTCAAATGTCCTCATAAGAATGCAGATAACGGTCCTCACTTGACAGATGGAGCAATCTGGGTCCAAGATTACAAGGCAGTTAAGGGGTGGAGTTGCGATTTGAAGTCACATGTTTGTGACCCTACAGCCTGAGTTCTTGGTCGTCTGCGGTGTATAGTTTTATGCTTTCCCAAATTTGCCTGACCAGGCGGTGCTTTTGGTTATCATCTTATTAATGACCCAAGAAACTGACCTGAAATACACTTGGGGAAACAGAGCCTCACCACCTCCCTGGGAGCAGCATGACCTTTAATCTCTCTTTGCTCCTTGGCTTCTGCCTAGATGCTCTTGACCCTATGGTCTCTCCCATGGTATTTCATTCCTCCGCCAAGGTCTAGTTCAAATGCAACTAGGAGCTCTCTTTGATTTCAGCAGGCTGATTTACAAAGCCCCTCTTAAGTTTTCCATAAACCTTCCAGGCTGTTACCACTTGGTGTCTCCATCAAGGGCCAAGTTCAAAGAGCCTCGGCAAAGCTTCTGGGGCTGGTGGACACATAATTAAGGTCTACTGAGTTGCAATAGTGTCTCCTCCCCAGGCGCCTGAGGGGCTGAGTCCCGCGTCTGGGGCTTCCCAGGTCCGGATCCACGGACTCGGGGTGTGCGGCTGTAGCTGGCAACCTGGTCTAAGTCTGGTTCCAACGCTTTTCAAGGTTCAGACAGCGTGGCCCTCGCACTCTGGCAGTTCATTAGTTAACGCTCTCGTCCCTCACAGATGTGGCCTCTGTCCCAGCCGCTCTGAGGTGAGGAGGCACGATTAGGTCACCCTGGGCTGCACCTCAGCATCCTTTTTGGGGACAACCCTGACCCGTCTTTTCCAGGTTTCATCACAAAGCCCCACACCCCGACTCCCGCCCCCTGTGGCTGCGCCCCAGATGAGTCATCTGGCTTGGGGCTTCATTAGCAACTCTAATTGCCTTTTTGTTTTGGTCCTCTTTGGGGCCTCCTCGGGGCCCAGAGGCGGGGCCTGGGGGCTCTGGCTTCCAGAAATGCCGCCAGCCTCTGTGGGAGCCCGAGATGGGAAGTGCGCGCTCCATCCGGGGGCGAGTCCCCCACGCCACGCCGCGCGCGCGTGGCCGCACCCATCCCCGGGGTGCACTCAGGCGCCACGCAACCCCTGGCCATCCCAGCTCCCCGGCTGCCGGCAATGAGGTCACGGGGTGGGGTCCTGGAGACCCCCTCCAAATAGGGCGGGGGCTTCCCCAACTGGCCTGGGAATGGTCGGAGAGGACGAGAAGGAGGAGATGCTAGCCTGCCTGTCCAACCCACTGTTCCCTCTCTGGAGGTTGCGTGGCTGGCGTGGATCGCCCAGGAGGGGGAGAGGGAAGCAGCGAGAGTCTGGGAAGGAACTGGACAGTGAAGCGGCAAGTCGGGGGTCCGACTTCCTCCACTCACCCCCGGGGGTGGAGGAAAGGGCTAAGCTTTCTCCCCACCGCCTTGCCAGTGAGCGGATGGAGCTGCCTCCTCGGTGTTTCTACTATCTCTGTCCTTCCTTCTGAGCTTAATCTCTCTCCTATCCCCAGGAACCCCAAAAGGCAGGGGAAGCCGCTGTAATCCACTTCATGTCATTAGAATTTGACGCAGAAGGAAAAGCTTTCCACAAACAGATCAACCGCTGGTACCCGAAAAGCCGATAGAGCCCTGTGGACCCCGAGAGCCAGGGCTCCCAGGTAGCACCCCACTTTCTCACCCAGGCCTCAGAGACCTGTGATCAGTT
>NW_011494951.1:9073965-9092205 GCF_000754665.1 Bison bison bison | reverse complement strand
CGAGGTCGACTTGGTGTCCCAAACCACTCAGATTCCTGCAAACGCACAGGGTTTTCTAACCTCTGCCTGCAAGTTCATATGTGTGCCTGAGGAATGAACGTGAGGTCTGATAAAATCTCAACCTGCACGCGGGGGGAGGAGGGTGGGGGAGGTGGGGGTGGGTGTGGGGGACATATTTGCAAATCTCTTTTTTTCTGTATCCAGTTTTTTTTTTGCACCTGGAATTCTCTCTTGAAACGATGACAAGACTGATATCACAGACTTTCTCAAGGAAACAGAAACACACATCACTTATGTTCCCCTTCATGTAAAACCACAAACATGCTTCTCCTAGATCCTGGCACAGAAAAACAGGACTGTCATAACCTCTCTTCCTTCTCAGGCACAACCAAGAAGACCCAGCCACCCGATTCAGTCCATAGCATTGCTTGTCAACTGCGACTTCACAGATTTTGAGTTGAACTCTTTCTCCCTGCCCAGGACATAATATCTGTAACAGTCCTTTTTGTCACTCCAAAAGAGAAGTCAAATGACTTATTTAACTTTTAAAATACGTAGGCTGCAGAACAAGCTTGTAAGAATTCAGAGTAAGCACACTTCAGAGAATTTCTGGACTAATGTTACAGTCTTCCATGGGAAAGATTTCTGAGTTAATAGCAAGATCACGGTTTCGGAAGTTAAATTGCCTATAACGGGATAAGAAAACATAGACACTGTGACCTTGGCAATACATGAGCCCGTCAGCACACTGGCAAATGCTAGGCACATCAGATTGGAGACCTGCACACAATTTCTGAGAGAAATGGCATTTTTCATAGACTCAAAAATGGTTCACAGAGGTTCCTGTGACAAGCGGAATAGAAAGTAGGAGAAAATACTACAGCTGAGGATTTCCGACCTCTGACTTATCATTTGTTGACATACTTTCTACAAGTTCCCCATTTCCCTACAAGTAGCTGTCTTAAATCCTTTCGGTAAATATTGTTGATGAAAGCCAATAGGAGGGGGGTGGAAAAAGAAAGAGAAAAAACGCAGAGAAAAGGGAAGCTTACCTTTTCTAGGCATTGCTGATATCAAACCTTCCACCAAATCATGAGGCTTTCTTGCTTCTCTTGTCCCATGAATTCAGAAACCATTAAACAATGTTTCCAGCAGAAATATGTGTTTATTATTTGAAGCGGCTTCAAAACAACTTAAAAAATAGCTTGATGAAAAATAAAGTGCTGGTCCGCGCGTGAGAGTACTTTTGAAGCCTGGAGCTCATACTGTTGTACAAAGTTTTGCAACTGTCTTTCTCGGTTTAAACAACCTCCTGCTCCTCCCAGGCACTTGCCAACTTCTATAATTTAAAGCAACTGCGATCCTTCCCATAATACTCACATTTCAAAGAGCTTAATATATACTCTTGTTAGGAATGAGTGGGAGTGGGTGACGTCCTGCAAACCCCAGGCTGAGGCAAATGAAAAGCGAGGGTTTCGGATATCTAAATGGTTCTATTTCTCTCTTTTATCCATTGCTCTCCTCACCATGTTCCTTCAAGTGGCTTTTGCCTTTTAAAGTGATGCCTTAAGACCAAGTGGTATCCCTTCATTGGAAGCAAATAGCACACAGGAAAGTTTAGGTCCCTATTTATGAAGAGTGATGCTAGTGAAATTGTGTTTAAACATCACTTTTACTGGCAATTATTTCCAGACAATTTCTCCCTAATGCAGCTGTTTGAAAATTTAAATTAGTGTACACTGTGTTTTACTAAGAGAGGAAAATGTCTAAAATGATGTTATTTGCATTCTGCAAGAAAATTATTGTCTCTGGGAAGGAAAATTTGTTTTGCAGTCTCTATCCATGTAGCTGAATAAATCTTCTGACATTAGACCTATAATCGATGTTAGCAATTTTTACTATTTTCACCACCCTTCCCCAACTGCCATTAAACACACACATACACGCGCGCGTGCACACACACACACACACACACACATTTGTGAGTTGAAATTTCGGCCAGCTTCAAGTGTGGTCAACTGAAATTGGTGACTTAAAAATATTTATGGTCTATCTTAAAGCATGTCTTGCTTAGCACCCGATAGATGGCAAATACTTAATAAACATTTACTGAATGAATAAAATATTGCGTGGGTTCAGATCAAGTAACGATTGTGACAATTTTGGTTTGCATTTATGTTCTCGTAGGGAAAGTTAATACATGGAAGCTTGTACAGGGAGTAAACACTGGACAGCGTGTACCTTTGCCAGATTTAATGAATGTTTATGACATAATAAAATTCCCTAAATGAATACAGAAAACATTCATTAAATAAATAAACCATTCGGCGGAGGATAGAAATATTGACAGAGGCACGATCTATTAAGTAAGCTCACTGTGTAAATGTACGCAAACACATTTCAAGACAAGAACCTCATTCATTGTTTCAAAAACTACAGATTATTTTTCCACTGTGGTTTTGAGTTGTCTTGAGTAACTCTTATTATTCTATGGATAGAGGGTAATGCCTCTGAAATAGTGCAAAGAGAGAAGGGATCTACAACTTCAGGGAATGCTCGGGTTTCCTTTGCTATAGAAGCAGAGAACATGGTGGAACATATTTTTGTTTTGGCTTATGCTGCATAGCCGTCCAGAGACCTAAGCATAGGTGGTGTCATAGACTTGGATCAATTATCCCAGATACGTGAATTCTGATGTGTTACTTACTTTCTTTATTCTCAGTCCCTTCAGTCATATCCAACTCTTTGCGACTCTATGGACTATAGCCCACCAGGCTGCTCCATCCCTGGGATTCTCCAGGCAGGAATACTGGAGTGGGTTGCCATGCCCTCCTCCAGGGGATCTCCCCAACCCAGGGATAGAACCTATAGCTTCTACAGCTCCTGCATTGCAGATGGATTCTTTACCACCGAGCCATAGGGGAAGCCCGATTTCTTTAAGAGTTGGTTTCTTTAATTAAGAAAGATTAAACACAATTATGTTCAAACAACTAATTTGCATATAACACCTAATACTGCATTTTCAGTAATACTAATAAGCATCTTAAAGAAGGCTGTGTGCCAAAGAATTGATGCTTTCACATTGTGGTACTGGAGAAGTCCTTTGGATTGGTACTTGAGAGTCCTTTCGATTGAAATAAGATCAAATCAGTCAGTCCTAAAGGAAATCAACCCTGAATGTTCACTGGAAGCACTGATGCTGAAGCCAAAGCTCCAATACTTTGGCCACCTGATGCAAAGAGCCAACTCAGACCTTGGTGCTGGGAAAGACTGAAGGCAAAAGGAGATAAAGGTGGCAGAGGTTGGATGGCATCACTGTCTCAATGGACATGAATTTGAGTAAACTCCGGAAGACAGTGGAGGACAGGGGAGCCTGGTGTGCTGCAGTCCATGGGGTTGAAAAGTCGGACATGACTTGGCAACTGGACAACATGTATAAGGTACTTAGCAAGACTTGTTTATGGGATCATTGTGATTTATCACAGCACCTAGAGTTATTTCCCCTGACAACTACCAAAATCGATAACGCACAAGGGATACTGCTACCAGAATCTTAAACTTGGTGGCATTGGCCTAATAGTCAGGAAGTAGGTGTTAATTTGATACCAGATGCTGGAAAGATGAGACGCTGCGTTTTGCAGTGACAACACATTTGGTGAAATTAACACCTGCCACAACTAGAAAGGTCATATGCGCCAAGTAACCTTGTAGCTCTAGAAGGAGAAAACTGGGGAAACATCATTAGTTGTGTGTGTCGGCCACTATTGGCTGGACTGGAGGAAGCACAAGCTGGAATCAAGATTGCCGGGAGAAATATCAATAACCTCAGATATGCAGATGACACCACCCTTATGGCAGAAAGTGAAGAGGAACTACAAAGCCTCTTGATGAAAATGAAAGTGGAGAGTGAAAAAGTTGGCTTAAAACTCAACATTCAGAAAATGAAGATCATGGCATCCGGTCCCATCACTTCATGGGAAATAGGTGGGGAAACACTGGAAACAGTGTCAGACTTTATTTTGGGGGGCTGCAAAATCACTGCAGATGGTGACTGAAGCCATGAAATTAAAAGACGCTTACTCCTTGGAAGGGAAGTTATGACGAACCTAGACAGCATATTCAAAAGCAGAGACATTATTTTGCCAACAAAGGTCCATCTAGTCAAGGCTATGATTTTTCCTGTGGTCATGTATGGATGTGAGAGGTGGACTGTGAAGAAGGATGAGCGCTGAAGAACTGATGCTTTTGAACTGTGGTGTTATAGAAGACTCTTGGGAGTCCCTTGGACTGCAAGGAGATCCAACCAGTCCATTCTGAAGGAGATCAGCCCTGGGATTTCTTTGGAAGGAATGATGCTAAAGCTGAAACTCCAGTACTTTGGCCACCTCATGCGAAGAGTTGACTCATTGGAAAAGACTCTGATGCTGGGAGGGATTGGGGGCAGGAGGAGAAGGGGATGACAGAGGATGAGATGGCTGGATGGCATCACTGACTTGATGGACGTGAGTCTGAGTGAACTCCGGGAGTTGGTGATGGACAGGGAGGCCTGGCATGCTGCGATTCATGGGTTTGCGAAGAGTTGGACACGACTGAGTGACTGAACTGAACTGAACTGACTGCATTTGGCAAATGTTTCAAGAGTGACATGAACCCAGGAATGAAATAGCTAAGTTACAAAGAGAAATAAAAGGAAATACAGAGACAGTACATAGATTTGATGGCTTGCAAGAGCCTGACGATTTTTTGAGGGACTTATATTGCTAAAATAACCATAACCCTATACGGAAAATGTCATGAAAGACTGAAAATAACTTCTTCCACAAATAAGAGGTGGACTGCCTGGAGGGATGGCTCTTAAACACACATCTTAGTGGTGGAGGAACTGCTGGTCATTGAGAAAAACAGACAAAGGAGTTCCCCAAAAGAGCAGATCCAAGGCCGTGTCCAGAACCTTCTCTGTCCACAAGGTAGAGGGTGGGTATATCAGCCTGGCCACGTATAGCATCAGTGACTGCTGTGATTTCTGCCATTTTTCCTTCCCTGGATGCGGATTTTTATTATGGTTATTCTGTTGCTGTTATACCATTTGTATTGTGTGTATGTGTGAGAGAGAATACACTTGTCCTTTTGGTTTCTCCATCACTTTCTTTTTCATTCATAGGCCACTGAATCAAGAGATGCCACATCCATGGGACTTCCCTGGTGGACTAATGGCTAAGACTCCATGCTCCCAATACAGGGGGCCAGGGTTTGATCCCTGGGCAGGTAGCTAGATCCCAATGCCACAACTAAAGTGTCCACATTTTGCAGTGAAGACTAGAAGATCCTGCCTGCCACAATAAGACTCAGTACAGTCAAATAGATAGATATTAAGAAAGATGCTGTATCTGGACTTAACAAGAAATTCAAAGAACCCAGAAGACCTGGACTCTCAGCTGGTTGCAGTGACCAGATGGAAGTTGAGATTGTTTCCTTTGAGGAGGGGTAAGTGTGCTCTGTGTTTGAAGAGAGGGAAGGAAATATATTCCATGACCACAGGCTAAGTTACATGGCAGATACTTTAGTGTTTACTGGTGTCTGCATTTTCCTCGCCATTTCCCAGCTTCCCTTGCAGTACAGTTGACCAAGTGGCTGATTTCTGACCACTGGGGTGTAAGCAGAAGTAATATAGATTAATTATGGGCTGCAGTAGTTAGACACTGATATTCCCTGATAGCTCAGTTGTTAAAGAATCAGCCTGCAATGCAGGAGATCCCTGTTCAATTCCTGGGTCGCGAAGATCCACTGGAGAAGGGATAGGCTTCCCATTCCAGTATTCTTGGACTTCCCTTGTGGCTCAGCTGGTAAAGAATCCGCCTGCAATGAGAGAGACCTGGGTTTGATCCCTGGGTTGGGAAGATCCCCTGGAGAAGGGAAAGGCTACCCATTCCAGTATTCTGGCCTGGAGAATTCCACGGACTGTGTAGTCCATGGGGTGGTAAAGAGTTGGACACGACTGAGCAACTTTCACTTGCACTTGCTTGCACTATACCTACTCCACATTCTTCCTCTCTCCCCTGTCTATAGAGCAAGAAGCAAAAGACTCAGAGGTGCTGGAAACCCATAATAGAAGGAACCCCACACCGCAAGGCATCCCTTAGAAGAGTGCTGCCTAGGAGAGTCACCTGGCCTGCATCAGACATTATTTAGTAATATGCAAATGTATACTGGGGGTGGGAGCTTCCCAGGTGGCCTAGTGGTAAAGAACCCAACTGCCAATGCAGGACACTTTAAGGGACACTGGTTTGATCCCTGGGTCAGGAAGAGACCCTGGAGGAGGGCATGGCAACCCACTCCAGTACTCTTGCCTGGAGAATCCCCATGGACAGAGGAGCCTGTCGGGCTACAGTCCATGGGTCACAAAGAGTTGGACATGGCTGAAGTGACTTACCATGCACACAAATCTATACTGAGTTCCCCCACTGAGTTTGAGGGTTAATTTGTAAGGATTAGCTAGCATCAGTTATCCTAATACACATAACTATCTTGAAAGATTCTTAGAATACTGATTGAGATAATCGATGTAAAAATGCAGAAAGGGCCTAACACAATAATCAGTGCTCCACAAATGATAGTTATTTTTACATTAGGCATTATTTCCCACTCTCTTGCTCTTGCAAAATGAATCTAGCTAAACACCAGTTGTATTTCTATAAATTTAGATTTTCTGCATTGTGTGCTGATGGGCAAAATAAATTGGAAACCATGATAAAATTAGAGACCAAAACAGATGTTGAAAACAAAATTTATTCCCTGTCTTCTAAAATATATGCATTTATTAAGAAGGTTGTCAATACTTTCTTGACAGATTTTACAAGCAACCTTCAAAGCAGGGGATAAAGAAAGTTATAAATTCCAAGTTACAAATTAAGTACTCTCCTTAGCTTCTAACTGGTATAAACTCCATTACCCAAACATTTGTTTTACTGTGTGTATACAAACAAAGCCATCTTTCTGACATTGACTGTTCCAGGCTGCTCCTCTATAGAAATGCGTGACTATCTCATTAATATGGGTTGAGAGCTAATTTTTCTGAAAATTACCCTCTACTCAGGCCATATATTTTCTTTTTTTATACCCGTTTTGAACTGCTCCAGACGGAGATACAGAAGGATCTAGAGGATACATTTTGTTTCTACCTCAGGTATTTTGAGTAATTCCCAGTAGACATGTGGCTTTCTTCATTCCACAGACTCTTTCAAAAGAGAGTCAGACCTTTTTCTCTTCTACTATTTAAAAGCAACAGCAACTATCATTACAAACATTCATTGAGCACCAGCTATGTACTAGGAATTGTTTTATTGCTCTGTAAATGTGTTAACTCATTTCATTCTTTCAACACTTCTGTAAGGTAGATACTAACTTTATTCTCATTTTATTGTTGGGAACCTAGAGTCCAGAGAGGTTACATGACTAATTCCAGGTCACACAGCCAGTAAATAGAAAAACTGGGATTTGAACTTAGATTGCCTGGTTGTAGTACCTGAAGTTTTAAATGCTGGTTAAAGCACATTTTTCATGCCAAATAAAGAGAATATGCATACATCATATATTGTCCTTAGTATCCATTGCCCTGGAGATGAGTACTGATTACCTCTGAAAGACACTCTAATTTCTTTGAGGCAGCAGATTGTTTTCTTTGGAAAACATTCACTTCCCTATCTGAATATAAAGTTTGAACATTTTTCATTTATTAAGTTTTGTGTTCTTATAGTTGACTTTGTTTCTTTTCTTTTGTGTGCATAAAGCAGCCAAGTTTCAAATAATATCCCCAAACCCAGGTGGCTTCATCTGGATTTTATAATCAAGCCTTGAAGATGTCGAGGAAGAGGCCAAAGGAGAAATGAACCTTGTTGGGAAACTGTCTTCCCTTGGAAGAGGTTATTAAAGTTTGGAGATTGGAGACCAAATCAAATGTTATTTGTTGAGAGTGGTAGGAAACACAGTCATCCCTCAGTATCTACGGGGAGTGGTTCCAGGACTTCGGTAAATTAGTGTTCAGTCTTTGTGACCCCATGGACTGTAGCCAGTCAGGCTCTTCTGTCCATGGAAGTCTCCAGGCAAGAATACTGGAGTGGGCTGCCATTTCCTTCTCCAGGGGATCTTCCCAACACAGGGATCAAATCCAGGTCTCCTGCATTGCAGGTGGATTCTTTACCATCTCAGCAACCAGGAAAGTTCACTGCAGGACCCTGGCAAATGCCAGAATCTGAGCATGCCCAAGTCTCTTACGTAAAATGACGTATTAAAATTTGCATATAACCTCTCCACATTTTTCCTGTATACTTTATATCATTTCCAGAATACTTACAATATCTAACACAATGTAAATACTATGTAAATAGTTGTAAATATAGTGCAGATGTTATGTAAACATTTGCTAGTGTGCAGCAAATTCAAATTTTGCTTTTGGGAACTTTCTGAAATTTAAAAAAATTTTTTTTTTTTCTATTTGTGATTGATTGAATCTGCAGATGTGGAACACGTGGATATGGAGTGCTGACTGTATGTAATTCAATCCTGACTTCAAGGTGCAGCCACATAGGATATACTGCTCTTCTCCCAGTTGTCAGGTGGTACACAGATGTATACTGTCTGCTCTTCACTGTTGGGTATGAGAGGCGCGGATGGAGCAGAAGACACTTCTTTAAGCCTGAAGTCTCCAGCTCACCTTTTATGGGTTTTGGTCATGGGGACCCAATCTGAAGGCCCTTGTTTTGCTTTCTTGGTGATTTAAGGTAGCAGATCCTCCTGGTGAGAATAGTCTAAATTAGGAAAGGAGACCGCTTGTTTGTGTTAATAGATGCAGGATCTCAGATTTGGAAGAAGCCATGAGGGTATTTTCATTCGCTCTCATACTGTTCATGATCCATCTGCAGAATCTTGGCAGATGGCTACTCCACTCCACTTGATGTTTCCCCAGGGAAAAGGCCGTGCCTTCACAAGGCATAGAAGAATCCTCTGAGGAACAGCAACTTTCCTGCTCTGCTTTCCATCCATAAAAGCCTTTACAGGAACTGAAAGCAATGCCCAGTCTTCCCCCTCCCCCACATCTCCCTCTTCCTTTTTCCAAGTTCAAGGATTCTGGCTCTTTTAGGCTGTTCTTCAAGCAACATGACTGCAATTAGGTCACCATCTTGGTTGGTTGCCCTTCTGTGAATCAATATCCAATTAATGGCTAAATGACTCATGAACACTGTTGTCAGGTTACCAGGAAATCAACAGTTGGAGGTATATATAGTCTTGAATCTGTCTCAAAATGTACCTCAAATGCAAAGCGGTCTCGTTTGCCCGCCCTGGCCTCTGTGTGTCTGGCTCACCTGTATCACCGCATGTGGAGATGCCTCACTCAGCTCCTGAATTTCTTCCCTCGGCAGGGTCTTCTTTGATGAGTCGATCGCTCACCATTTAGAATCTGCAGAACCAGTCCGATCTCTCCCCTGGCATTGTTCTTGTTTTCTCTGATGCCTGCTAAATCCCATTTACTAGAGATAGTACATTGCCGTCAGGTTTAATCTCTCTAAAGCAAATCTGTTGTTGTTGCTCAGTCTCTGAGTCATGCCTGACTCCTGGCGACCCCATGGACGGCAGCACGCCCAGTTTCCCTGTCCTTCACTATTTTCCCTCAAACCCACTCCTCCTGAGTTGCTTGGTTCTGTCTTCAAGTCCACAGTCTGCTCAGGTTCTCTGGCTTTTAAACATATGTTATTGTTTTTACTCCTTCTTTTACTCTCCCAGAACACTCCATCATTAAATCTTGATTGTCCTTTCTTTATTATGTCTCTAAATATGACATCCCAGGGCACTTATTTATTGCAATTTATTCATCCCGATGTCTCCCTGGACTGTTGTCTATAAAATCATATTTTGAAATGTTCCATGGAGAGGGACATAATGGTAAAATAAATTTGTGAAAGTGTTAGTTGCTTAGTCGTGTCTGACTGTTTGCAGTCCCAGGGACTGTATAGCCCGCTAGTCTCCTCCGTCCATGGAATTCTCCAGGCAAGAATACTGGAGTGGGTAGCCATTTCCTTCTCCAAGGGATCTTCCTGAGCCAGGGATCGAACCTGGGTCTCCTGAATTGCAGGCAGCTTCTTTACCACTGAGCCACCAGGAAGCCCAAAATCAGTCTGTGTGACGATTATATATGATACTCCCTTAGCCTGCTTGGGCTGCCGTAACAAAGTGGTGGTTCAAACAGTAGATATTTCCTTTCTCACAGTTCTGGAAGCTGGAGGGCGGATCAGGGTGCTGGCACGGTCAGGTTCTGGTGGAGTCTCTTCCCATCTCGTGGCAGGTGCTTTCATGCGGTCATCCCATGGTAAAAAGAGACAGGTCTGGAGTTTCTTCCTTTTCTTTTTTAAAAAATAAAAAAATGGTTTGGCCTTGATGTGAGGCATATGGGGTCTCAGATTCCCAACCAGCGATCAAACCTATGCCCCCTTGCAGTGGAAGCACAGAGTCTTAACCACTGGACCACCAGGGAAGTCCCTCTTCTTTTTCTTATAGGGCACTAATATCACGATGGCCCTCCTTTCATGACAGCAAAACCTAAATTACCTCCCAGAGGCCTCATCTCTGAATGTTGGGTTGTCCAAAATGTTCGTTCGTGTTATGGAAAAATCTGAACAAATGTTTTTGCCAACCCGATGCCATCAAGTTGAGTGTTAGGATTTCTACATATGAATTTTTGAAGAATGCAATTCAATCCATAACACTCTGCCCCTGACCTCCCCCCAGTTCATGTTGTTTTTACATGCAGAATACCTTCATCTCATCCCAACAGCCCCCGCCGTCTTAACTCATTCAGGACCAAAAAAAGTTTAAACTACAAATTCTCATCTCATATCATTAAATCAAATATGGGTGAACCATATGAAGTCAGACTCATCCTAAGGCAAGACTCCTCTCCTGCTGTGAACCCGTGAAACCAGGTGAGTTACATGCTTCCAAGATATAATAGTGGTGCAGTGTAAGAAAGACAGTCTCATTCCAAAAGGGAGAGCCAGGGAGCAAAGACCAGGTGACTGACCTGGGCAAGCCCGAAACACATCGTGTCAGTCTGCATTAGATTTAAGACTCTGGAAGAATTCTCTTCGGACTTTGGTTCGATGCGCTGCCCTTGAGACTCACTGAAGGGGTTGCCATCCCCGTGTCTCACCCCACCCATGTGGCTTTGCTGCCAGTGGTCCCACCCTGTCAAACTCAGGTGGTGGCAGCTTTGACTCCTGTACCTGTGCCTACTGAGGTGGGAATGGTGACCTTGATAGTATCTGAATTGCCTTGGATATTCTTCTTCTGTCTTCTTGAACGATAACACACATTTACAGACCATTAGCTCTATGAGGGGGCTTCCCCCATGGCTCAGCAGGTAAAGAAACTGCCTGCCAATGCAGGAGATGCAAGAGACGTGAGTTCGATCTGTGGGTCGGGAAGATCCCCTGGAGAAGGAAATGGCAACGCACTCCAGCATTGTCACCTGGAAAATTCCACGGACAGAGGAGCCTGGCAGGCCACTGTCCATGGGGTTGCAAAGAAACAGACATAACTGAGCATATGCAAACACACACAGCTCTATAGACCTAACTTGTAATAGCAAAGATGTCTGACAGGCTTCCTTAATTTATTTTGATATTTTCTGCCCCAAACTGGCAATATTTCTGCTAACATCATCTCATATCTATTCATGGCTTGCTATTGTCTGATTAAGTTGATGCATTTCACCTAGGATGCTTTTTCAAACTTTTGTTATACCCTTAATATTTTTAGAATAGACTTTAAATTTTTTTTGCAATATGGATCAGCTGAAAATTTTCTAAATCTTCGAGTTCTGGCCCCTTTTTGCTTAATAATTTCTCTTAACTTCTCTTTTTTAGCATTTTACTCCAAGCAGTAAAATGCTTGGAGTAAAGCATTGGTTCAGGAGGAACCAAGTCACTTCTTCAGCCCTTTATTTAGACATCCCCTTAAGTAAATACTTAATTTCATTCCTCATGAGTTCTACGTTCCACGCAATAGTAAATTCAATTCAACCAAATTTTCTGACAGTTTATAACAAGGGTCGCCTTTCCTTCAGTTTGCAATGTCATGTTCCTCATTTCTGTCTTAGAGCTCATGGGAATTGCCTTTAATGTCTGTATTTCTCATGCATCTCAAAACTCTTCCAGCCTCTACCCTTTACCCAGGTCCAGAGTTGTTTGCACGTAGCTAGATGTTTGATACAGCAACCCACTACAGCTTGGTACCAAATCTGTCTTAGTCTGGTGGGCTGTCATAACAAAATACCATAAACAGGTGGCTTAAACAACAGACAGTAATTTTCTCACAGTTCTGGAGGCTAAAGTTGAGATCAAGGTGCCAGTATGGTTGAGTTCTGGTGAGGGTTCTCTTCCTGACTTTTACATGTCTGCTTTCTCATGGTGTCCTCCCAAGGCAGAGAGAGAGAGACAGGGGTCTTGTGTCTCTTCCTCTTCTTACAGGGCACTAATCCTATCATGAGGGCCCAACCCCTCATGTCCTCCTCTAAGCCTAATGGTCTCACAAAGACTCTATCTCCAAATACCATCACATCAGGGGCTAAAACTTCAACCTCTGAATTTTGTTGTTGTTCCTCAGTCACTAAGTCACATCTGATTCTTTGTGACCCCATGGACTGCAGCACGCCAGGCTCCTGTGTCCTCCACTATCTCCCAGAGTTTGCTCAAATTCCTGTTCACTGAGTCAGTGATGCTATCTAACCGTCTCATCCTCTGTGGTCCCTTTCTCCTTTTACCTTCAGTCTTTCCCAGCATCAGGGTCTTTTCCAATGAGAAGTGGCAAAAGTACTGGAGCTTCAGCCTCAGTCCTTCCAATGAACATTCAGGGCTGACTTCCTTTAAGACGGATGGTTGATTCTCCTTGCATACAAATTCTGGGCTGTCACAACTCAGTCCATTGCAATCTTCAGGAAGGGTACATCACTTAGCTACTTCTGTGTTTATAAAAAAAAAAAAGCAACACAGCAACCATTTATTATTCCTCATGAATCCATGGGTTGACTGGGCAGTTCCATTGATCTTGGCTATGCTTGGCTAGGCAGCTCTGGTCTTGGTTTGTTTACATGTCTTGTGGCCTCCTGGCTGTGCGCTGACCCTGGATGTCCTTGGCCATGCAAGTGACGTCATTCCATGGTTCTCATTCTCCAGAAGGATAGTCTGGACATGGCCTCAGACACTTAGAAGGGTCCAAGGGAAGACTATGCCAAGAATATGCCACTCAATATGCCAACAAATTTGGAAAACTCAGCAGTGGCCACAGGACTAGAAAAGGTCAGTTTTCATTCCAATCCCAAAGAAAGGCAATGCCAAAGAATGCTCAAACTACCACACAACTGCACTCATCTCACACGCTAGTAAAGTAATGCTCACAATTCTGCAAGCCAGGCTTCAGCAGTATGTGAACCGTGAACTTCCAGATGTTCAAGCTGGTTTTAGAAAAGGCAGAGGAACCAGAGATCAAATTGCCAACATCTACTGGATCATGGAAAAAGCAAAAGAGTTCTAGAAAAACATCTATTTCTGCTTTATTGACTATGCCAAAGCCTTTGACTGTGTGGATCACAATAAACTGTGGACAATTCTGAAAGAGATGGGAATACCAGACCACCTGATCTGCCTCTTGAGAAACTATGTGCAGGTCAGGAAGCAACAGTTAGAACTGGACATGGAACAACAGACTGGTTCCAAATAGGAAAAGGAGTACGTCAAAGCTGTATATTGTCACCCTGCTTATTTAACTTATATGCAGAGTACATCATGAGAAACACTGGGCTGGAAGAAGCACAAGGTGGAATCAAGATTGCCGGGAGAAATATCAATAACCTCAGCTATGCAGATGACACCACCCTTATGGCAGAAAGTGAAGAGGAACTAAAAAGCCTCTTGCAGAAAGTGAAAGAGGAGAGTGAAAAAGTTGGCTTAAAGCTCAACATTCAGAAAACTAAGATCATGGCATCTGGTCCCATCAGTTCATGGTAGATAGATGGGGAAACAATGGAAACAGTGTCAGACTTTATTTTTGGGGGCTCCAAAATCACTGCAGGTGGTGATCGCAGCCATGAAATTAAAAGACTCTTAGTCCTTGGAAGGAAAGTTATGACCAACCTAGACAGCATATTAAAAAGCAGAGACATTACTTTGCCAACAAAGGTCCTTCTAGTCAAGGCTATGGTTTTTCCAGTAGTCATGTATGGAAGTGAAAGTTGGACTGTAAAGAAAGCTGAGTGCCCAAGAATTGATGCTTTTGAACTGTGGTGTTGGAGAAGAGTCTTGAGAGCCCCTTGGACTGCAAGGAGATCCAACCAGTCCATCCTAAAGGAGATCAGTCCTGGGTGTTCTTTGGAAGGACTGATGCTGAAGCTGAAACTCCAGTACTTTGGCCACCTCATGCGAAGAGTTGACTCATTGGAAAAGACCCTGATGCTGGGAGCGACTGGGGGCAGGAGGAGAGGGGGATGACATAGGATGAGATGGCTGAATAGCATCACCAACTCGATGGATGTGAGTTTGAGTGAACTCTGGGAGTTGGTAATGGACAGGGAGGCCTGGCGTGCTGTGATTCATGAGGTCGCAAAGAGTCGGACATGACTGAGCGACTGACCTGAACTGAAGGGAAGAAATTGAAATTTGCAACTCATTTTTCAAGTTTTTGCTTGCAGCAAGTTTGCTTTTGACCTACTGGCCAAAGCAAAGTGTGTGTTTAAGCCCAGGGTTATCATTAGACTACCAATTAGATACGCATTCAAGAAGGTGCAAAAGTTTGTGTTACAGGTGCAATCAATCTTTCACTAAGGGGTTAAATATTCCATTTCTTCCAAAGAAATACTTGATTCAAAGATTGCTTATTTTGAGGCACACATTATGTTGCAAATATTGTGCAAAGCAGATTTAGGAAAAGGCTGTTCTAAGGTGATGGCAGTCATGGGGAGAAAGGGAATATTTATTTTCTTTTTTTTAGCTTTTAAAATTCATTTTTATTTTGTTATTGAAGTATACTTGTTTTATAATATCATGTTAGTTTCAGATTTACAGTACAGCAATTCAGATCTATCTGTTTTTATTTCTATCTGTATCTTGTTTTGTTGTTGTTTAGTTGCTAAGTCATGTCCAACTCTGTGACCCCATGGACTGTAGCCTGCCATGTTCCTTTGTCCATGGGATTTCCCAGGCAAGAGTACTGGATCAGGTTGCCATTTCCTTCTTCAGGGGATATCTTCCTGACCCAGCGATTGGACCCACATATCCTGTATTTGCAGGCAGATTCTTTACCACTGAGTCACTAGGGAAGTCCATTTATCTATCTATATGTTTCTTTCTCAGATTCTTTTTGAAAAGGACTATTTCTATCCCCCTGCTCACATCTCATCTCCAGCCAATAGGAGAGAGAGAGATAATGTTCCTGCTTTCTGTTTCCATAATCTCCTTTTCCTTGTCTAGTGTCTTTCTAATGAGAAAAGTTGATCCAGGACTCAGACTGATTGGTCCAAAACTGAAGCTTGCTGGCCACAGTTGCGTAGTAGGCGGGAGCATTGCCTTAATAGACTGGGGCTTTCCGGTCTGAGCTCCCTTCTGATTCTGTGATAGATCAGGGACTCATTTCTGTCCTCAGAGCTGGACAGAGGCTCTTCTCTGGTTTTAATCTTTCACTTCCTCTGGTCCTGGTGAGGGGCGTGGTTTTCAATTTCCTGTTTCCAGGTGATAACAGAAAAGTCATCTGCCCAGAGGTGGGTCCACCATTCCTTCACTTTGTTAGACGTTTGTCCCACGTAGTTGCTTAAGTAAGTGGGTTCGGCTTTGGTTTTGTAGATTAGGGGGTGGAAGGAGGAATGTGTAAGAGCTCATTAGGAATTTGAAGCAAAATCTTGTGCTTCAGTACTCCACATGAGAAAAGATCAACTTTGCTTCTCTTTGACCAGGGTAAGAATGGGCATCTGCAAAGCTATTAAACAGCACTACTTTATTCCCTACTTGGTGTGTGTGTGTAGTTTTCTCATCCCCACAAAGCCTTGCCTGCAGTGACACTCAATGCTTTCAAGCTGCAATCATTTATCTCACTCACAGGGTACTTATCACTCGCTGCTTCATGTCGTATTTCTTTATGTGAGTGCCTTTTTTTCACATCAAAGTATAAGTTTCTCGAAGGCTGGGATCGTGTCTTAGCCTTCATTGTAGCTTTCTATCATTCCCATGGTGACTCACGTAATACCTTGTATTTATGTGCATACAAAAGAAAAAAAAAAACCTGCCAGATGAAACCACATACGGGTAAAACCTTTGGAAGGCTATGTTGTGAGAATGTGTTCAGAGTTATGAAGCAAGCTTGAGGTGCGCATACATGCTTTTACCCATTTTTGAGCAGCTGTGAAGTGCTACCAGACACAGTGCTCGGGACTGGATGCTATCGTACTGTGAACCTTAAGAGGGAAGACAGAGACTGTGTGAAGTTGAAATCATTTCATTCTGAGGGTAGGTCATTGCCAGGATGAAAGAGGAAAATGGGAAATGAGTCAAGAAAACATTTTTGCTTGAGTTTGGTTTCGAGGATGGACAGAATCCCAGGCTTGACTTTTTATTTTGCTTTCGTGGATAAACTTGTACCTGATTGTGGAGGGTGATTCTTTCAGTTCGTAAAAGGTCAAGATAAAATGTTAGGGTAAATCTTCAGATTTATTTCAGAGTTGACCATAATTTGAAACAATGTATTTTCATTGATAATAGTGGTTCTTTAAACTTGCTGTGTGCTTTGGCTTTGCTCTTCAAAAGAAAATACTAGACTGAAAGAAAGCTAAAAGTTCAGTAATATAACATATATAGTGTGTATCTTTTAATGTTAGAGCTTCCCTGGTGGGTCAGTGGTAAAGAACCTGCCTGCCAATGCAAGAAACCTGGGTTTGATCCCTGGGACTGGCAGATCCCCTGGAGAAGGAAATGGCAACCCACTCTAGTATTCTTGCCTGGGAAATCCCATGGATAGAGGAGCCTGGCGGGCTACAGCCATGGGGTCGAAAAAGAGTCGGAAACAACTTAGCAACTAAACAATAGCTTTTTAATGTTATCAAGGTTTATAATAATTGTACCATGAATGTGATGGAGTCTTACTGAGTAATTCCTTCTCTTGGCACCTGACTTAAAAGCACAACTATAACCTCAAATGTATTGGTGAGAAATATATGTTTACTAACGGTTTTGTGAGGAGATAGAGAAGATTGCATCACACATGTAACTGCAAAACTTAACCCAAAATACAGGGCT
Organism: Bison bison bison; assembly: GCF_000754665.1. NCBI lineage: Eukaryota > Metazoa > Chordata > Mammalia > Artiodactyla > Bovidae > Bison > Bison bison. Next base: position 9,074,878 of record NW_011494951.1, on the reverse strand, counting down.
GTTATGGCTTGACCTCCTCTCTCAAATCACTGATGGCTCAGATGATAAAGTGTCTGCCTGCAATGTGGGAGACCCGGGTTCGATCCCTGGGTCAAGGGATCACGACTGATCCCATGTAGTCAGTCGTGTTTAACTCTTTTGTGACCTCATGGACTGGGGCTGGCAGGCTCCTCTATCCATGAAATTGTTCAGGCCAGAATCCTGGAGTGGGTTGCCATTTCCTTCTCCAGGGGATCTTTCTGACCCAGGGATTGACGGAACCAAAATCTCCTGCTTTGCAGGTGGATTCTTAACCACTGCCCACCTGGGAAGCCCAAGCAAACACTTCAGAGAACTAGTTGGCAGCTTCGTATCAAAGTGAACTGTAGGTTTATTATAAAACTCAGCAATTCCATCGCTAGGTTATTTGCCCAAGATAAATGAAAAAATATACCTACAAGTAGTAAATACAGGAATATTCATAGCAACCTAGTTTATGATAGCCAAAATCTGGAAACAAAATATCCATCTATAAGGGAGTTGATGAACAATTCAGAGTACTACTCAACAATAAAACTGGAAACATTTCAAATGTCCATCAACACGTGAATGAATAAACTAGTTGTGTTGAATTCATACAATGGAAGGGTTTCCCAGGTGGTGCTAGTGGTCAAGAATCTGCCTGCCAATGCGGGAGATGCAGGAGACACAGGTTTGATCCCTGGGTCAGGAAGATACCCTGGAATAGGAAATGGCACCCCACTTCAATATTCTTGCCTGGGAAATTCCATGGGCAGAGGAGCTTAGCAGTCTAGAGTTTCAGTTCAGTTCAGTCCAGTTCAGTCGCTCAGTCGTGTCAGACTCTTTGCAATCCATGAATTGCAGCACGCCAGGCCTCCCTGTCCATCACCATCTCCCAGAGTTTGTCTAAGTT
>NW_011494951.1:9038457-9073865 GCF_000754665.1 Bison bison bison | reverse complement strand
GCATCAGAGTCTTTTCCAATGAGTCAACTCTTCAAATGAGGTGGCCAAAGTACTGGAGTTTCAGCTTCAGCATCAGTCCTTCCAAAGAACACCCAGGGCTGATCTCCTTTAGGATGGACTGGTTGGATCTCCTTGCAGTCCAAGGGATTCTCAAGAGTCTTCTCCAACACCACAGTTCAAAAGCATCAATTCTTCAGCGCTCAGCTTTCTTCACAGTCCAACTCTCACATCCATACATGACCACTGGAAAAACCATAGCCTTGACTAGATGGACCTTTGTAGGCAATGTAATGTCTCTGCTTTTCAATATGCTATGTAGGTTGGTCATAACCTTTCTTCCAAGAAGTGAGCATCTTTTAATTTCATGGCTGCGATCACCACCTGCAGTGATTTTGGATCCCCCCAAAATAAAATCTGACACCGTTTCCGCTGTTTCCCCATCTATCTACCATGAAGTGATGGGACCAGATGCCATGATCTTAGTTTTCTGAATGTTGAGCTTTAAGCCAACTTTTTCACTCTCCTTTCACTTTCTTCAAGAGGCTTTTTAGTTCCTCTTCACTTTCTGCCATAAGGGTGGTATCATCTGCATATCTGAGGTTATTGATAATTCTCCCAGCAATCTTGATTCCAGCTTGTGCTTCTTCCAGCCCAGCGTTTCTCATGATGTAATCTGCATATGTTAAATAAGCAGGGTGACAATATACAGCCTTGACGTCCTCCTTTTCCTATTTGGAACCAGTCTGTTGTTAGAACCATGTCTGGTTCTAACTGTTGCTTCCTGACCTGCATACAGGTTTCTCAAGGGGCAGGTCAGGTGGTCTGGTATTCCCATCTCTTTCAGAATTTTCCACAGTTTATTGTGATCCACACAGTCAAAGGCTTTGGCATAGTCAATAAAGCAGAAATAGATGTTTTTCTGGAACTCTCTTGCCTTTTCTGTGATCCAGCAGATGTTGGCAATTTGATCTCTGGTTCCTCTGCCTTTTCTAAAACCAGCTTGAACATCAGGAAGTTCACGGTTCACATATTGCTGAAGCCTGGCTTGGAGAATTTTGAGCATTACTTTACTAGCGTGTGAGATGAGTGCAATTGTGCGGTAGTTTGAGCATTCTTTGGCATTGCCTTTCTTTGGGATTGGAATGAAAACTGACCTTTTCCAGTCTACAGTTTATGGGGTTGCAAAGAGTCAGACATGTCTGAGCGACTGAGCACATACAATGGAATACTACTTGGGAAAAAGTATAAACCTGGATGAAACTCAGAAACACTAGGCTCAACCAAAGAAGCCATACGAAAGAGAATATACTACATGATTCCATTTATAAGATATTCCAGAATAGCAGATCAACTGTTGTTGCAAAGCAGATTAAACCTAGGGTAAAAATTTTTGGAGGAACAGGAACATTTTGTGTCTTGGCTGTGAAGGCAACTACAATGGCATACAGTTGTTATGGCTCATCACCCCGTACACATAGATGGTTGCAATGTGAATTATACCTAAATGAAGTTGATTAAAAAAGTCTTCAATTGTTTTGAGGATTCTGGTTCTTCAGCTTCTGTGTCTGCCTCAGAAAATTGAATGCTGCAGTAGTCAGGCAAAAGTTATGACTGTTTGTTGATATTCTCATATGCCTTGTGCTGTCTTCAGTTCATTGTATCAAGGGTGTATATTTGATAAACTTTAGAAAGCCTTGAAATGTACTGTAATTTGGTACTTGTTTTGAATACTTATCTGTAATCCAGCCTTATTTTTGTATGTATTTTTTCATTTGTTTACTTATCCAGGCACAAGATCCTAAGCCAAAAATTCTTAAAACTTAGGTTGGCTCCAGACATCCTACCCTTGGGACTATTTTCCTGACCCATTTTTGTCCTCTTTTCATTAAGCTGTCCTTAGTCTTGGATTTAAATGCCATTTGATAATAAAAGTCCAGCTTGGAAGTAACTATCCACCAACTTAAGTGAGGTTGGTCATTAAATCATTCCAAATACCAGCTGCCAACACAACTCAGGGGTTGCAGACTGGCATCTGGTGGCCAGCTGTTCAGGATCTTCAGAGAAAGCAGCCTTGAAGAAACTTCCAGATGAAACAAAGCATGCAGGTGGTATCATTTAACTTGATGACATGGCTCACCATGCTTCCTAACTGGGTCCCTAAGCGTTTTCCACTTGGGCTGTTAAGATGTCAAAGGAGCAAGCGGCCTGTGGTGGGCACTGAGGGGTCTGGCTCAGTGTTTTCAGCAGGACTTGAGCCCCGGAACCAGTAGACATCCACACCACCAGTGAACCCAGCCACCCTCCAGGTCCAAGGCAGGGCCACGTAGACAGCGGTCAATAGCAGGGTTCCTCCAGACCACCTCTTTTTGGCCCACTCTAATGCCCCTAGCTTTCTTGGCTTCTGCTCAATAATTTAGACTCAGCTCTCTACCTAGGCAGGCAGACTGAGAGCAGACTCAGTGGCCAACAGGGCTGGGATGGTTTCCAAGACATGGTTTCCAGATATTTGGTCCCCTCCTTCCATAAGCTCTTTTTTTACATCTTACTGCTATCTCCAGGGGAGAATTCTTGAACAGAAGGATCATAAAGTTAATTTACCAACCAAGGTTTTCCAAAACCTGAGGCTCAGAGGTAGCACATGACGTTGCCCTTGACAAATGCAGATGCCCAGTTGGAAACATGAATTCTAGATTCTAAACTTTCCTCCAAGGCAAGTGTTCTTTTCTCTAGGCACAGACTCATGGTATGCCTACCCAAATCCCAGAGTACAATGTGAAGGACTTAAGAGGCAAGTTCCTCCATCCAAAAATATCTCCTCAAAATTGCTATTGGAGTGCCTTGTCTTTAAATTGACTCCCATAAATCGAAAGTCATTCTGGAAGGATTTTCTGAGCTTCCAAGACTAGGTTAGAATCCCTCACTATTGCCTGGAGCTATAAAGAACTCACCTACAATGCAGGAGATGAGGCAGGAGCCATGGGTTCAGTCCCTGGGTCAGGAAGATCCCCTGGAGAAGGAAATGGCAGCTCACTCCAGTGTTGTTGCCTGGGAAATCGCATGGACAGAGGAGCCTGCTGGGCTACAGTCCATGGGGCAGCAAAAGAGTCGTACTTGACTTAGCAACTAAACAACAGCAGTTAGCTCCTGCAGTGCCCTATCTGCTGACTGTTGACATCCCACTTCAGTGGGGACAGAGATGAGAGTTTGTCTTGTTCACCAGAGCAAGTCACTCACCGAACACTGGATCATTTAATTATTCTGTTAGTCTTTTACATGTTACAAACAAACAAACAATACCAGAGTTTCTTTTCTAATAATCCAGGAAAGCCAGTCTTAGGGAAGACTGATATACTTAGGGAAGTGCATCAGTTCAGTTCAGTAGCTCAGCCGTGTTTGACTCTTTGCAATCATGTGGACCACAGCCACCAGGCCTCCCTGTCCATCACCAACTCCTGGAATTTGCTCAAACTCATGTCCACTGAGTTGATGATGCCATCCAACCATCTCATCCTCTGTTGTCCCCTTCTCCTCCTGCCTTCAATCTTTCCCAACATCAGGGTCTTTTCCAATGAATCAGTTTTTCGCATCAGGTGGCCAAAGTATTAGAGCTTCGGCTTCAGCATCAGTCCTTCCAATGCACACCCAGGACTGATCTCCTTTATAATGGACTGGTTGGATCTCCTTGCAGTCAAGGGACTCTCAAGAGTCTTCTCCAACACCACAGTTCAAAAGCATCAACTCTTCGGCACTCAGCTTTCTTTATAGTCCAACTCTCACATCCATACATGACTACTGGAAAAACCATAGCCTTGACTAGAGGGACCTTTGTTGGCAAAGCAATGTCTAAGTGTATAGGAATATTATTGGAGGGACGGAGAGAGGAAGGAAGCATACTTGACTTAAAAAATGTTTTTATTGGAATACAGTCGCCTCACAACATTGGGTTTGTTCCTGTTGTACAGCAAAGTGAAGCAGCTGTGTGTATACATACATCCCCTCTTTTCTGGGTTTCCTTCTCATTTAGGTCACTACAGAGCACTGAGTAGAGACCCCTGTGCTATACAGTAGGCGCTCATTAGTTACCTGTTCCGTCCTTAGTATCAATAGCGTACGTGTCAATCCCAGTCTCGCAGTTCACCCCACTCCCCATTCCTCCTTTCCCCTCTTGGTGTCCACACGTTTATTCTCTGCATCTTGACTCTATTTCTGCTTTGCAAATGGTTTCATCTGTACCATTTTTCTAGATTCCACATACATTCATTAACATACAATATTTGTTTTCTCTTTCTGATTTATTTCACTCTGTATGACAGTCTATACAAACAGCTCATGCAGCTCAATATTAAAAATAAAAATCAAGAAATGGACAGAATACCTAAATAGACATTTCTCCAAGGAAGATATATGGATGGCCAAGAAGCACATGAAAAGATATGCAGCAACACTAATTATCAGAGAAATGCACATCAAAACTACCATTAGATATCAGCTCACACCAGTCAGAATGGCCATCATCAAAAAATCTACAAACAATAAATTCTGGAGAGGGTGTGGAGGAAAGGGAATCCTCTTACACTGTTGGTGGGAATGTGGGTTGGTGCAGCCACTGTGGAGAACAGTGTGGAGGTTCCTTACAAAACTAAAAATAGAGCTACCATATGACGCAGCAATCCCACTCCTAGGCTTATACCCTGAGAAGACAATAATTCCAAGAGCTACACGCACCCCAGTGTTCATTTCAGCACTATTTACAACAGCCAGTACGTGGAAGTACCCAAAATGTCTACCCACAGAGGAATGGATAAAGCAGATGTGGCACTTATAAACAATAGAGCATTATTCAACCCGGGAAAGGAATGAAAGTGTGCCATTTGTATGCATGGCTTTTAATCTGGAGTTCAGGTTCAAATGTCCACTGTTCCGTGCATTTGACCTGTAACCTTGGCAAGAACAGTGCGGCACTGAGTCTCGGTTTCTTCTTCTCCAGAAGGGGTGTATCCGTGACCACGTGTAAGGTGTTTGAAGAATGAAATGAGGTAATGCAAGTGTAATCTACAATGAGCTGTGCTTGCTCACTGTTTGCCCTCTGTGTTTCTCCCATCTGGCTGTTCCTGAGTTATACCCCTTCATGATAAACTGGACGTGGATTTAGTAATAAACAAAATATATATGTATTTTTTATCTGAGCTCTGTGAGCTGCTCTAGAAAATGTACTGAACCTGGGGAGGACGTCCCATTCACAGCCAGCTGTTCAGAAGCAGAGCCTGGACTTGTGATCGGTGTCTGAAGGGTGGAGGGGCAGCCTTGTAACCTACGGTATCTGATACGCCTCCAGGGACATAGCAGCAGGAATGAGTTAAATGTGTGGAGTGCCTGGTCAGTTTTCACTGAGAACTGGAGAAACCCTTGAGGTGTTGGGAAAAAACACATATCATACAGGCTAACCCCTGGAACCTGTGAATGGGAGGAAATCTCTCTCTGGTGACTGTGTTTTAGGATGTGGCACAGTTGACCTGGGCTTCCCCTGTGGCTCAGCTGGTAAAGAATCTGCCTGCAATGTGGGAGACCTGGGTTCGATCCCTGGGTTGGGAAGATCCCCTGGGGGAGGGAACGGCTACCCCACTCCAGGATTCTGGCCTGGAGAATTCCATGGACTGTATATTCCATGGGGTCGCAAAGAGTTGGACACGACTGAATGACTTTCACTTTCACAGTTGACCTGAGGAGAGGGGGGTTATCTGGGGGAGCTTGGGAGGGGCGCTTATCTGATCACCCTGTTCTTGCTTGGTTGCTCAGTTGTGTCTGACTCTTTGAGACCCCATGGACTATAGCCCACCAGGCTCCTCTGTCCATGGGATTCTCCAGGCAAGAATACTGGAGTGGGTTGCTATTTCCTTCTGCAGGGGATTCTTCCCAACACAGGGCTTGAACCTGTGTCTCCTGCATTGCAGGAGGGTTCTTTACCACTGAGTGGCCAGGGAAGCCCTCATCTTATCACAGAAGCCCCCGAAAGCAGATGGCATCTTCTGGTTCAGTGGTGGCAACACACATGTCAGAGAGATTCCAAGGGTGAGAATGAGTCAACGTGCTGCTGCTGCTTTGAATTTGGAGGAGGCCATCGGAGGAGAAGTGCAAATGCTGAGTGTGGACCCCAGGTTAGAGCCAGCAGGGAAGAGAAAATCTCAGTCCTGCGACTGCAAGAAATTGAATTCTGCCAATAATCTGAATGGGCTTGAAGCACACTCTCCCTCAGGAACTTGACATATGAGTGGCCTGGCCAATACCTTGATCTGGGGCTTAGAAGACTCTGAGCATGAAACTCAGCCAACTCTGTACCCCATCCCACCCCAGTTTTTGACCTGCAGGACTGGGAGCTGACAAATGGGTCTCCTTTTCATTCACTAAGATACATGTATATGTATAACTGAATCACTTTGTTATATACCTGAAACTAGCAGAACATTGTAAATCAACTCTACTCCAGTTATTAAAAATTAAGAAAGAAAATTAAAGAAATAAGTTAAAAAATTAAGAAAGAAAATTAAAATTTTCTTAATTTTATAAAAATTAAGAAAAATGTTTATGATAGTTTGTTACATAGAAATAGAAAACAAATACACCCAAGGGTCTCGGTAAAACAATTTTTCTGAAGCTGCAGGTCTGGCATGGAGCCTGAGATTCTGCATTTCTAATGAGCTCCCAAGTGATGCTGCTGGTCTAGAGATTAAACTGGGTAGCAAGAGGCTAAAGAACCCAAACATCAGAGCAACCCTGGTCAAACTCTTTTTTCCACCAATATACCATTTAGGAAATAAATTGTTATTATTAGCCATACTTTTCCCCCAGGATTATTCTTATAGTTTGCTTGTTTTACAAGTTAATTTGTCTCTCCATATTGTAATGCGCTGGAGTAGAGAGAGTGGCCTTCACCAAGGGTCAAGCTCAATTTCCCCCTTTCTTAGTGATGTGACCTTGGATAAATGATCTAGTGTTCAGGGCTTCAGTTTCCTTACTCTAATGGGCCTAGTATAGCCATCCTTATAGAAGTGGTGCTCAGTCTTGTCTCAATCTGGCTATGGTGTTACCTGTTTGGTTGAACACTGGTCTGGATGTTGCTGGAAAGGTGATTGATTATAGACAGGATTACCATCTATAATCAATTTATTTTTAAGTAAGGGAGATTAGCCTCAGTATTATGGGTGGCCCTCATCCCATCCAAGGAAAGCCTTGAGAGCAAAAACTGAGGTGTCTTTGAGAAGGAATTGTGCCTCAAGAGTGTAACATAGAAATCTTCATGGGATTTCCAGTATGCCAGGTTGCCCTACAGATAAAGAACTTAGCAGCCTCCAATCACATGAGCTGATTTAAGTGTATATATATATATACACACACGTGCATACACACACATCACATATACAGGGCTTCCCTGGTGGCTCAGATGGTAGAAGAATCTGCCTGCACAGCAGAAGACCCAGGTTCAATCCCTGGGTCAGGAAGATCCTCTGTAGAATGGCTACCCACCCCAGTATTCTTGCCTGGAGAGTTCCATGGACAGAGTTGCTGGTGGGCTACAGTCCTTGGATCACAAACAGTTGGACATGACTGAGCGACTTACACTTTCACTTTCACACACATGTTTATGTGGAAGGAAATGGAAACCCACTCCAGTATTCTCGCCTGAAGAATTCCAGAGACAGAGCAGCCTGGCGGGCTACAGCCATGGAGTTGCAGAGAGTCAGACATGACTGAGCGACTAGCATATATGTATACACAGAGATAGTGTACATATATATTATATAATAATTATATGTATATATACTTCAATGGACTTCTTTATATCTATCTATCTATCTGTCTCGTTAAGTTTTGTTTCTCTAGAGAATCATGACTGATAACACAGGGGTTCAGAAAAATCGTGTTATATTGGAGGCACTAATAAATGTTCATCATTATTTTTAATTTGTATCTCTCCGCATCACAGTGAAGTAGGTGGGACAATGTATGGAGGAAGCGTTCACTGATGGTTCCCGTATTTCCTCCCTCTTATTTGGTCACATGTGTTGGCGATGTGCTTAGTTCTTATTCCTATTCCAAGAGTGGGTGGTGGTGGGAGATTCAGCAGGTTTCGATATGTTACAGACGACAGAGATGGTCATCACTGACAAGAGCAGCCAAGTTGGGGATCAAGTTCTAATCATTCTGTGAAGGGCACCTGAAAGCAATTGGTGGGGCCTTATGGGCAGGAAGGAAGCACGTCCCCTGAAATCATACCAGGACCATAGTGATGACGGTGCTAGTGTTTCCCCTTTGAAGTCTTGTCTCTGATCATCCCCATCTGTCTTCTAATGGACTTGTCTGCAGCTTCTGCCAACTGAAGAGGTCAAGGGTTGGTTAGTGGTTCTGAATGTGGATAGAAGAATCACACTGTGTAGGAGAAGCTGAAAGTGCGTGGATTGACAAATAGAAATAATCTTGTATAGCTGTTGTACCGTAAGAAGTGGTTTCACTTCCACTGCCTCATTTAACTTTTAAAAGTAGAGTGTTGCTACCTTCATTTAGGTGTGAAACCATGGAGATACTAAGACTTGAGGCTTCCCTCTGCACATTTTTTCAGCAAGCCAAGTGCAGAGCCTGGGTCAGTCTGGTTTTAGGATTGTCCCTTTATCTCCTCAGGAGAAGGAAATGGCAATCCACTCCAGTGTTCTTGCCTGGAGAATCCCAGGGATGGTGGAGCCTGGTGGGCTGCCATCTATGGGGTCGCACAGAGTCGGAAATGACTGAAGTGACTTAGCAGCAGCAGCAGCAGCAGCAGCAGCAGCCATCTCACTAACAGTGTGATCCAGCAAGTTACAAAAATCACTAGGGGTCACAAACTCTTCTTTGATCTTCCTTCCTGTGGTGAGTAACCTAGATGTCTATCAGCAGATGAATGGATAAGAAAGCTATGGTGCATATACACAATGGAGTATTACTCAGCCATTAAAAAGAATACATTTGAATCAGTTCTAATGAGGTGGATGAAACTGGAGCCTATTATACAGAGTGAAGTAAGCCAGAAGGAAAAACACCAATACAGTATACTAACGCATATATATGGAATTTAGAAAGATGGTAACGATAACCCTGTATACGAGACAGCAAAAGAGACACTGATCTATAGAACAGTCTTATGGACTCTGTGGGAGAGGGAGAGGGTGGGAAGATTTGGGAGAATGGCATTGAAACATGTAAAATATCATGTATGAAACGAGATGCCAGTCCAGGTTCAATGCACAATACTGGATGCTTGGGGCTAGTGCACTGGGACGACCCAGAGGGATGGTATGGGGAGGGAAGAGGGAGGAGGGTTCAGGATGGGAAACACATGTATACCTGTAAATTAAAGAAAGATTAAAAAAAAAAAGAAAGGAAAAAAAAAAAAAGAAGAGAAGCCTAAAGACTAGAGAGAAGCTCTTGGGGCATGGAGCCCTTCAGTGTTGGAACCACTGTGAAGTGACTCAGGACAGGAAGGAGGGGGTGGAGCTGGCAGGGAGGATAGGGACCAACTAATGCATAACGTGGCTGAGGCTATTAGTGCTTAAGAAATGAGGTCAGCTACACAAGGAGCAGGATTATAAATTTTTAATGTGGACCAGACAAGACTTTTCAGAAGAAATGAATCCTCTAGTGGTGAGGCATATTTAGCTTTATACATCCCAGAGGAGCTCAGGCTCTAGCTTTTGGGGGCCAGAAGGTAAGTTACTGAGCTAGCTGTGTATAGCTGGAGAGTCAAGGCTACTCTGAAGAATCCAATCAAACATGACATCTTCAGGTCAGATTCTTCAGGACATGACATTCCTATCTCTATCTCTAGGGCCAAACAGTCCCGTTCTTCCTGATCATAAGGCAAGAGCTCGTGCTCATTCTTCTGGGCAACTGGAAAACCACCAGCTGGAGCCCAGCTCTCTCCTCCAAGTGGGAAAAGGAGACAAGTCTATGACATCGAGTGGAGCATGATGTCTGGGGTCCCTCTCAAATGGGAAGAAGTTCAGGATCTAAGTGATGGCTGAGGTCACCAGGATACTTGAGAAGGATGTGACATTTTGAAGGATTTGCAAAGGATGCAGCACGAAATAAAAATCAGAGGTCGGAGCTATCTTCAAACAGGGAGGGAATCCACATGACTGGCTAGAGATTCACAGTTCAGGTTTGCAGTGGAGCCCATGTCCAGAGAAGTCTAAATTACTAAGTAGACCGTGGACAGTAACATCATAAGGTGAGTCTCCTATGTTACCTGACCTGGCTGGCTCTCCAGCCGGCCAATTGTGCTTTGGCCAATTTTGGTTTTCATGGAATAATCTCTTTGATTTCAAAAGTATTATTCACTGGATTTGAATATTTGGGTTTTCAACTTTCTGTTTTCAATGAATAATTTCCCTTGACTTATTTAAAGTCACTTCAGTTCAGTTCAGTTCAGTTGCTCAGTTGTGTCTGACTCTTTGTGACTCCGTAGACTGCAGCGCACCAGGCTTCCCTATCCATCACCAACTCCCAGAGCTTGCTCAAACTCGTGGCCATTGAGTTGGTGATGCCATCCAACCATCTCATCCTCTTCTCCTCCTGCCTTCAATCTTTCCCAGCCTCAAGGTCTTTTCCAATGTGTCAGCTCTTTGCATCACGTGGTGAAAGTATTGGAGCTTCACTTTCAGCATCAGTCCTTCCAATGAATATTCAGGACTGATTTATTTTAGGATGGACTAGTTGGATCTCCTTGCAGTCCAAGAGACTCTCAAGAGTCTTCTCCAACACCACAGTTCAAAACATCAGTTCTTCAGCATTCAGCTTTCTTTAGGGTCCAACTCTCACATCCATACATGACTACTGGAAAAACCATAGCTTTGACTAGACGGACCTTTGTTGACAAAGTAATGTCTCTGCTTTTTAATATGCTGTCTAGGTTTGTCACAGTTTTTCTTTCAAGGAGCAAGCATCTTTTAATTTCATGGCTGCAGTCACCATCTGCAGTGATTTTGGAGCCCCCCAAAATAAAGTCTGTCACTGTTTCCATTGTTTCCCCATCTATTTGCTATAAAGTGATGAGACCGGATGCCATGATCTTTGTTTTTTTGACTGTTGAATTTTAAGCCAGCTTCTTCACGCTCCTCTTTCACTTTCCTCAAGAGGCTCTTTAGTTCCTCTTCACTTTCTGCCCTAAGGGTGGTGTCATCTGCCTATCTGACATTATTGATATTTCTCCCAGCAATCTTGATTCAAGCTTGTGATTCATCCAGTCCAGCATTTTGCATGATGTACTCTGCATATAAGTTAAATAAACAGGGTGACAATATACAGCCTTGACGTACTCCTTCCCCAATTTGGAACCAGTCCATTGTTCCATGTCCGGTTATAACTGTTGTTTCTTGACCTGCAGACGGATTTCTCAGGAGGCAGGTAAGGTGGTCTGGTATTCCCATCTCTTTAAGAATTCTCCACAGTCTGTTGTGACCCACACAGTCAAGGCTTTGGTGTAGTCAATAAACTGAGATACGTTGATGTCAATTAAGGGATGATGGCTGTGCATGTAAGTGCTGACAGGAGTTATAATGTGCTGATCCAAAAGAGGGAAAGGCTAAAATTCATTCTTTGAGAACTTCTGGAAGAAATCCCATTTTCATAATTAAAGGCCTAATACATGGAGCTGGAGATGTGGCAGTAATCACAACAGGCCCTTGTACCTAGTCTCCCCAGCACTCATGGGGAGAGAGGTTGGGAGACACCAGTCTGAGCTTGGAAGACTGTGAATTCATGTGACATTCTATTTATACTCCTGGAGAGAGCGGTCTGTTAAACTCATATTTGGCTAGAAGCTTGGGATTCTTTGGTAGGCTTATCATTATATATATTAACTATAATGCATCAGGGACCCCTTTGAACTTTTAAGTGAGAATTATCAGTCACTTATTTGTCTTTTCATTTATTTGGTAAATGGTTATCAACTACCCATCTCATGGCAGGCTCTGTCCTAATTCACAAAATAAGCAAAGTTCTCCTCTTCCAGAATAAATGTTCCAAAGGGCTGGGGCAGACCACAAAGGCCAAGTGAACAAAGATCGTCTTCCATCAGTTCTTAGACGTGCATTTCTAAAGTTGGTCATATGAGTGGGAAAAAAAAATGAATGCATACTTACATATTCACAAACTCAATATATCTTGGTACATATTTCACAACCAGATTCATAAACAAACATGCAAGACTTTGCTTTTTAGTGATTATTGATTTCAGTGCTATAAATATTCCCACTGCAGCCAATTTTAAGCTACCAATGTGATGTTTTCACTGAATGTGGAGTTGGGAAGAGGCAATAAATGTAAGTAACATCAAGAGCATAGAGTAAAATGTAGTAAAATAATGAAGGTGTTAAGAGTTTCATGTATTTGTTACCTTTATTTTTAATGTAATTCATTTAGTTTGAAGTTTATATAATTTGATTATATAAGATTATTTTTAAAAGATGTAGAAAGTGAACTTAACTGTGAAAGTCAAATCTGTGCGGAAAGTAGACTCAGAGGAATGTCTCTCCTGCATTTCCTCCACCCGGTTCTCCCACACCCAATATCAGTACATTCTGCTTTATTCTTCCTGAGTTTCTTTTTGTAAAGATAAACAGATCTATGTTTCTTAATTCCTCTTCCTTTTTACACAAAGGATATATATATATATGTTTTGCATGTTCCTTTCATCATTTAACACTATTTTCTGGAAGTCATTCCATATCAGTTCTTAGAGCTCCTCCTCATTCTTTTTCCCAGCTGCATAGTACTCCATTGTCTATGTCTTTTAGTTTATTCAACCAATATCCCATATTTGGACATTTAAGTAGTTTCCAGTATTTTAAATTATAAATAAAGCAATGAAATTGCATGCATATTTGTTTTTATACTGTTGAAAGAGTATATTTGGGGTAAATGCCTAAATGTGGGGTTGTTAGGTTGATGGACACATGATTTATGCTTAGATTATTTTGTTAACTATTACCAGATTTCTCTCTCTAGGAGTTGTATCACTTTGTGCTTCTTCCAGCAGTGAATGAGTACATGTTCTTTCAAAGCCTATTGTATTTCTATACTTAAAGTGAAAAATAAAATTAAACATGGACTGGATTTGAAGTCTGGGAGTCTTGGATTTGAGCTGAATCTCTGATTTTTATCACTTGTTTGAGTTTAGGAACTCCCCAGGTACAAGTTTCAGTTTCCTTATCTAGAAAACAGAGATGGTGGTTGCAGGATTGAAGAGACAGTGTGACGTATCAGACAAAGCTTTGGAACCAGAGAAGACGTGTACAAAGATTGCTTGCTTATACTGTGCTTTTGCTTGGTTTATATTAATCTTGATTAAGATAAGTTTCAAAAGCAAGAATTCTGGCAACTCAAGGTTCCAAGTAGATAGGAATATCCTGACTTAACGGTTTTATTGACTGTGGACCAGGGGGCTGCCAGATAAAATACAAGACTCACAGTTAAATTTGAATTTCAGATAAACAATGAATGGTTTTTAGTATGTCTCAAATAGTGTATAGGGCATACTTATACTCAAAATGTATGTGTATTTTTTTTAACTGAAATTCAACTAAACATTTTTATTTGTTAAATCTAGCAACCCTATGAAGAAGATGGAAGAATAAAGATTTATAAGTGAAATGTCATGTCCTTGGTCCAAGAAGTTTAAGAATCCAAAGTCAATGCCAATTGATGAATGACTGAATAAATAAAATGTGATATATACATGTATGAAATGAAGTGCTATTCAGCTTTACAAACAAAATTTGCACACATGTCAGAACATGGATGAATCTTGAAGATATTATGCTAAGTGAAAGAAGCCAGACACAAAAGGTTACGTATTGTATGACTCCATTTACACATGATACTTAAAATAGTCAAATTCACAGAGACGGAAAGTAGAAAGAGTAGTCACTAGGGACCGAGGCAGTGGGGCCACTGTGTCATGTCTGACTCTTTGTGACCTCACCGACTGTAGCTCACCAAGCTGCTCTGTCCATGAAATTATCAGGCAAGAATACTGAAGTGGGTTGCCATTTCCTTCTCCAGGGGATCTTCCCACCCCAGAGGCTAAATCCACATCCCTTGCCTCTCTTGCATGGGCAGGCAGATTCTTTACCACTAACCACCTGGGAAGCCCCAGGCATGGGAATTATTGTTGAATGGCTATGGAGATGATGAAATGTTATGGAGATGATGAAATGTTATGGAGATGATGAAATGTTTTGGAGATGGATGGCAGTAATGGTTGTACTACTGAGTGAATGAACTAAATTTGCCATGGAACTACATACTTAGACAGGGATAAATAGTGAATTTTATGTATATTTGACCATAAAAAATTTAGGGTGTGTTACTTGCCTTTGGTTTTTCCAGTGGTCATGTATGGATGTGAGAGTTGGACTGTGAAGAAAGCTGAGTGCTGAAAAATTGACGCTTTTGAATGTGGTGTTGGAGAAGACTCTTGAGAGTCCCTTGGACTGCAAGGAGATCCAACCAGTCCATTCTAAAGGAGATCAGTCCTGGGTGTTCTTTGGAAGGAATGATGCTAAAGCTGAAACTCCAGTACTTTGGCCACCTCATGCGAAGAGTTGACTCATTGGAAAAGGCTCTGATGCTGAGAGGGAGTGGGGGCAGGAGGAGAAGGGGATGACAGAGGATGAGATGGCTGGATGGCATCACCGACTTGATGGACATGAGTTTGGGTGAATTCCGGGAGTTGGTAATGGACAGGGAGGCCTGGTGTGCTGCGATTCATGGGGTCACAAAGAGTGACTGAACTGAACTGAACTGAACTTGCCTTTACTTGTTCTCAGCTTTCCCATCCACAAAATAGGCCACTAGACCAGTGAAGAAAGATTGAAATAGAGTGCAGTTCCCTGCTTCAGAGTCACCTGTGGTCTTGTCGAAAATACAAGCTCCTCCCCCACCCCTATCCCTGCACCTGGACTCCTGATTCAGTTCGGTTCAGATATGGCCAGGAAATCGATAGTTATAATAAGCTTCTCAGGAGGAGAGCCTCATTTCCCAGAAGAATCTGCACACTCTAACAAGGACCTCAGGAACTGAAATAATTAATGGATCTCACTGAATTCCTGTATTCACACCAAACATCTCCTTCTGGAAGAAATATCTCTAGATGTTTTTGAAGACATCCAAAGCCATTAGAATTCAACCCAAACAAGCTCAAAGGCTTAAATAAAATATGTCTAGGTTGATTTTCTGCCCTGGCCTAGATTTTATGAATCCATTTTTTCCCTTCATCTTTCAACTTTCCTCTCATATATTTTGTATATTTTCCCTTCTGAAGTTTTCAGCTTTAACTTTGAACTTTACTCTTGGAGAAACATCACCACACAAAAGATATTGATCATTGTCTTATTTTTCCCTTTTATCAGAGAGAGTAATTTCCAACGTGGTGTTAATCTGTACATTAAAGGGAATTTCAAATTGTCTTTAGAGAAACTGCTAAGTCACGTCAGTCGTGTCTGACTCTGTGCAACCACATAGATGGCAGCCCACCAGGCTCCTCCATCCCTGGGATTCTCCAGGCAAGAATACTGGAGTGGGCTGCCATTTCCTCCTCCAGTGCATGAAAGTAAAAAGTGAAAATGAAGTCACTCAATCATGTCCAACTCTTCATGACCCCATGGACTGTAGCCCCTCAGGCTCCTCTGTCCATAGGATTTCCCAGGCAAGAGTACTGGAGAGGATTGCCATTGCCTTCTCCAAGATCTTTTCTATTCATTACTGAAAGAAAGAGAGGACAACAGATTTCAGACTCCTAAACGTCACTTTTCAAAAAACCCACAAAAAACATAAACAAAACCCTATCCCTGCCTGCACTTTGGAACTCCAAATCTGTCTCACCCTGGTTCATATTAAAACACTTCATAAAATCACTACTGTACAGGCTTCTGTGGTCCAAAATGGTTAATCAAAGCAAGCTGCCCCATCCAATACGACCTTCTTTGCTTGTTTTACAGGATCTGATATTGCCTGCCTAATCCATAAACGGGGCTAATGAGGTCAGCCTGGGAGTAAAAATTCCAAAGGCTGTGCTAATTCAAAGAGATCAAACCAGTCAATACTAAAGGAAATCAACCTGAATATTCACTGTAAGGACTGATACTGAAGCTAAAGCCACAATTTTTGGCTACCTGATGCGAAGAGTCGATTCATTGGAAAAGACCCTGATGCGTGAAAAGATGAGAGCAAGAGGGTAAGAGGGGCACAGAGGATAAGATGGTTGGATGGCATCACTCACTCACTGCACATGAGTTTGAACAATCTCCGGGAGATAGTGAAGGACAGGGAAGCCTGGCGTGCTGCACTTCACAGTGTCATAAAGAGTCAGACATGACTTAGCGACTAAACAACAATTGCTAATGATATCATTCTTTTCTGAAAAAAATCAGGAAAACCCACTTATTAAGAACTTAAATGACTCTGGGAAAGGAACTATATGATATAATTGTCTATACTAATCAATGTGTATAAAATAAATTTTTTCTCAAGGGCAGGTGGAGAAGGAGCCGGGAATGTTTATAGTGGGTAAATTTTCAATGTATCAATTCTGGAGACAGATTTTGCTCAATTTTGCCTCCGCCTTTAGAAATTGTGTCATTTTAATAAAACTATTGAACCTCTTTGTAAAAGATAGATGACAGTCCTTACAGATAGCTCTGTAGCTGGTGCTAGCATTACAGAAGATAATAATAATAATAGCAACAGCTATTATTTAGGAGGCAAATCCTTACGTAGCCCCTATTCTTGCCAGATATTGTTTGAAGTGCTTCATATTTAAAAATTAAATTTCCCTTACAACCTTGAGAGGAAAGTTCAGTCTTTGTTGCTACGTCACAGATGGGGAAACTGAGGCATGCTTTGAGGATAAACAGCGTCATTATAACAGAAGCTCCCTGAAGGTAAGGGCTTTTGCTCCTATTCTGTTTTCTTCACTGCCATGACCTCAGTTTTTAGAACAGTGCCTGGTTCCTAGAAAAGGCATAATAAAGCTCACTAAATAGGGCTTCCCTGGTGGCTCAGCAGCAAAGAATCTGCCTGCAATGCAGGAGACTTGAGTTCGATCCCTGGGTTGGGAAGATCCCCTGGAGGAGCATTTGGCAATCCACTCCAGTATTCCTGGCTGGAGAAAATCCCATGGACAGAAGGGTCTGGCAGGCTACAGTCCATGGGGTTGCAAAGAGTCGGACATGACTAAGGACAGGCACACACACACATTTCATTGAATAAATGGGTGCGTGAGCACCCCGTGGAGAGCTCGTCATAGCTGGCTGACCTCTCCACCCAGTGTCTGCTGTGCCCCCGTTGGCAGGTATTCATTAAGTGGTTGCCCTATGCCACGCACAGACCGACATCCTTTACATTTGTTACTTCATCAAATTCTCACTGTAACTCCATACGAATGGTACATTAGTCCTCCCATTTTGCAGATGTGAACACTGAGGCCCTGAGAGAGCCTTACTTGTCCAAGATCATACTCTTAATTGGAAGCACAGCCAGGTCTCAGAATCAGGTCCTTTTAACCTCAGAATTCATGTTATCCATACCGTGCAGTAACAGTAGAGAATAACATAAGACCCTTTACAGAAAAGGTCTGTACTATTCATTACAGAAAGAAATAACAACAGGTTTTCAGACTTTTAAAAGTCACTTTTCCAAAAGCAAAACAAAACAGCAAAACGTCATATCTGTCCTTGGTCCAAGAAATTTAAAAATCCAGAGTCAAAGTCCCTCTCCCCTTTGGTTATCATGTTTGCTTTCTATATCTGTGAGTCTATCTCTGTTTGTATATAAATTCATTCCTATTATTTTTCAGGAATAAACTTGTCACAAGCTCGTCTCCCTTTCCCACTTGGCGGGGAGAGCTGGGCCCCAGCTGGTGTTTCTCCAGTTTCCTCAGGTCCACGCCTGCCATGCTCTTAGCTAGAGATTTAGAAAATCAGACTGAACTTGAGAGAGATGATGGAGATGCACACAGCTCAGCATTTGTGAGAGAAAAGGTTTAGGTACTTTTCAATTGGATAGCAACACATTCTCTCCCTTCTCTTTCTGCATCTCAGCTCTGATTTTAACACAAAGCCCACCAATGACTACATGTGACCCCTGACTCTTCACAAAGTCGCCAGCACTCACTGGTATGTAGTCGGTGGTCAATAGGTGTTTGCTCTGCGAATGGACCTGTTCAATGTGTGGCCTGATTTCTCAGTTTCTCCGAATGTAGCCCATGCGTAGTTATGCTGGCCTTGAAAGGCTCATGTGTCTCCCTCAGGGTGAGCAGGACAGGACCTGGAGGACAGCAGGCTTTTTAAAATCAGCATTTGTTGAAAGAATGACAAGTTTATAAACTCTTGATATTTAAATGTGTACTGAGAGCAATGAAGTTCATTCATTCATTCATTATTTATTGACAATATATTTCAGATTCTATGCTTTATAGTAGAAATGCAGAAATGAATAAAATATTATCCTTGTATGTTGTGAGAAACAGTTAAACAATAAACTTTAAAGAAAGCCACAAAATTGAACTGAAAAAAAAAAGCCCTAAAATGAGGCTTGTATGTACTTGGACTGTAGTCCATCAGGCTCCTCTGTCCATGGGATTATCCAGGCAAGAACACTGGAGTGGTAGTCATTCCCTTCTCCGGGGGATCTTCCCAACCCAGGGATCAAACCTGAGTCTCCTGCATTGCAGGCAGAGCCACCAGGGAAGCCCATACACTGTGATGGAGTCTAGCAATTCACTTGTCATTTCTTCATGAAATTTCCTCCAAATTTTATTTTGAGGAGCCTTGTAGGCTGAAGTCCATGGGGTTGTGAAGAGTCACACACGACTGAGCGACTTCACTTTCACTTTTCACTTTCATGCATTGGAGAAGGAAATGGCAACCCACTCCAGTGTTCTTGCCTGGAGAATCCCAGGGACGGGGGAGCCTGGTGGGCTGCTTGTCTATGGGGTCGCACAGAGTCGGACATGACTGAAGCGACTTAGCGGCAGCAGTAGCAGCAGTTCTAGTCTATAACTCATTAATTCCAATTATGGTTGGATCAAGATCATCTTAGAAGCATTTCTAACTCTTTACTCTGTTGATTGTGGTGGCTCAGAGGTTAAATTGTCTGCCTGCAAGACCTGGGTTCTATCCCTGGGTCAGGAAGATCCCCTGGAGAAGGAAATGGCAACCCACTCCAGTATTTTTGCCTGGAGAACCCCATGGATGGAGGAGGCTGGTGGTCTACAGTCTATGGTGTCGCAAAGAGTCAGACTCGACTGAGCGACTTCACTTTCACTATTATTTACACAAATGTGGGAGGATTGCAGTCAGATTTAATACTTTGGTAAAAAAACACAAAAACTTTCTAGGTAGTAAGATATATTTTCCCCCATCTAGGTAGTAAGATATATTTTCCAGCTATCCATCCAAATATCTGTCCATCCATCCATCCATCCAACCATCCACCCATCCATTCACACATCCCTTTCTATGTAACTCTTCATCCATCCAGCCACTATAAAGCAGGAACCTGAGGCCAGCAAGGATGAAGTGAAGAGTGCCTGACATATAGTAAACTTGCAACTGGGTGTGAGTGCTCAGTTGTGTTCAACTTTTGCGACCCCATGGACTATAGCCCACCAGGCTCCTCCGTCCATGGAACTTCCCAGGTAAGAATACTGGAGTGGGTAGCCATTTCCTTCTCCAGGGGATCTGCCCAGCCCAGGGATTGAACCTGTGTCTCTTGCGTCTCCTGCATTGGCAGGTGGATTCTTTTACCACTGAGCCACATGGGAAGTCCAGGCTTGCAATAACCCCTAGACATTGCTATTATTCACATATTCAGTCAGCCTTTACTGAGTGCTATTGATTACTATGCCAAACCCTGGGAATAAAAAATTTCACTCAGACCTGGGAGGCAGATATGCAAAAATGTATCGATAGTAGAATAAATTCAATAAGAAGAGGCATCTGTGCTCAATGAAGGGTCTTCAGAAGACTTAAGGGCTTCAGCTTCTTTAAGACAATAGACTTACTTTTCAACAAACTCTCCAGAGACGTAAAGTTGAACAGAAGAACGCAGGTGTTGGTTCTAGGAAGATCTACCCTCATCCTTTGTAGCCCAGATGGTCTTTGGCCTCAGTTTCTTCATCTCTGCGTTCTGTCTAGAGGCTCTAGTTGTTGTTGTTCAGTCTCTAAGTCTTGTCTGACTCCTTGTGACCCTGTGAACTGTAGCATGCCAGGGTTCCCTGTCCTTCACTGTCTCTTGGAGTTTGCTCAAGTTCATATCTATTGAGTTGGTGATACTATCTAACCATCTCGTCCTCTATCACCCCCTTCTTCTCCTGCCTTCAATCTTTCCCAGCATCAGGGTCTTTTCTAATGAGTTGACTCTTCACATCAGGGACCAAAGTATTGGAGCTTCAACTTGATTATTGTTGAATAATAATAACCTTCCAATGATTATTCAGGGTTGATTTCCTTTAGGATTGACTGATTTGATCTCCTTGCAGTCCAAGGAACTCTCAAAAGTCTTCTCCAGCCCCACAACTCAAAAGCATCAATCCTTTGGCACTCAGCCTTGTTTATGGCCCAATCCTTCCATCCGCATGTGACTGCTGGAAAAACCCTAGCTTTGACTATATGGACCTTTGTCGGCAAAGTGATGTCCTTGTTTTTTTAGTATGCTGTCTAGGTTTGTCATAACTTTTCTTCAAAGGAGGAAGCATCTTTTAATTTCATGGTCGCAGTCACCATCTGCAGTGATTTTGGAGCCCAAGAAAATAGGGAACTCATTTCTTGGTCTTTTCTACTTTCTAGAAGCTGATCTGATTTCTTGGCTTATCCCCTGTTTTCCATCTATAGTGTCAGCGGTGACATCTTGAGTCCTTACATTGCATCACGCTCTTTCCTGCCTCTCTCTTTCATTTGTAAGGACCATTATGATTACCTTGGGGTTGCTCAGAAAACCCAGGATAATCTTCTTGTATCAAGGTTCTTAATTTAACGATATCTGCAGGGTCCCTCTTCACCATGTAAGGTAACATATTCCCAGGTAGTCAGGGATTAGGTTGTGAACATCTTTGAACGATCATCATTCAGTCAATCTCATTGAGTGACTACACATGAAATACCAGTAATTCACAAGGGACAATTGGGAGGAAATGGTAAAGACCCAGGTTTGAGAGGAAACAGGGACAGCTGAGTTTGAAAGAAGCACAGAGCCTTGGATGTTCATGGCTAGGATGTAAGATATTGGGGTTGCAAATATCCCAAAGCAAGAGAGACATCCAGGGTGAGGTGGGGATCTCTGCACCACAGGGCAAGTGTCTGGCCTGGCTGAAGATGGATGGAGGGAGGGCAGAGAATGCCTGAGGGACAAACAACAGGTGGAGGCAGGATGAGAAATGGTTGCAGATGTGAGAAAGAGAAAGCCTCAGGGGAAAGACATAACTGCATTTGGCTCAGTAACTGGGTTTTAATGGACTCCTTCAAGAAGACAGGTCACCCCTCCTCTCACCATCTACAGGGAACCCCAACCAGTAAATTATCGTATCACCCTTGTGCAAAAGGAGAGAGGAGACTTTGGCCAAGGAGGTTTCTGGGGTCACTTTCCAATTGAAAGCCAATCACAGAGATACAGGTTGGAACACGAAAGAAGAGAATGTGGAAATAAAATTCACTTTGACCTGAAATTGCAGACAGGAGGCTAACCAAGCACATATTTCTATATGAACAGCTAGGAGAGAAAGAGCTTGTCTAAATTCAGCCCACATGGGGCTGCTCAGGGCCACGCCTCCTGCAAGACAGCCTGGAGGGGTCCTGCTGTTTGGCTTCCAGGTGTCAGAGAATGACTGTGGACTTGAGCCTCCCTTCCATCTCTCAGCAGCTGTGCAATCTTGTTCAAATGATTAAATCTCCAAGGGCCTCAGTTCTCACTGGAGAATGCGGATAATCGTATCTAACTCCCATGGCTACTGTGAGAATTAATGAGGCTAAATGAGAGAACATATATGAAGGACTTACCACATTATTGGACATACAACACATACCAGCTGAGATGTAGTCATAAGCATGACTGCCCATCCTTACACTGTATGGCTATTCTTCCATGTTTTCTGGGTCCCTTCCTCTCTTGCTTGTTCTGCTCACTCTTTCCTTTGTTCAGCATCATGTAATTTAAACCATGGCTTCCGAGGTGGCTCAGTGGTAAAGAATCTACCTGCCAATGCAGGAGATGTAGATTTAATCCCTGGGTCAGGAGATCCCCTGGAGAAAGAAATGGCAACTCACTCTAATATTCTTGCCTGGGAAATCCCATGGACAGAGGAGCCTGGTGGACTCAGTCCATCAGATCGAAAAAGAGTTACACTACTTAGTGACTAAAACAATTTATACCAGTGCAGTGCATGACTCCTCTCCCCCTTCACTCAATATAACACAGATTGGTGAAAAGTCTTCTGAAGTTCCCTGTTGCCTTCAGGTTAGAAGTACAAACTTCTCAGCCTATTATTTAAGGTCCACCAGTGTCTGACCATAGGCTTTCTGCTCCGCTCCCCCCGCTCCCCGCCCCGCTCCGCAACTTTACTGCTTCCCAAACAAGAAGGAACCTTTGATGCTAGTTCAACAAATAAATCCCTACTATGATCCCCTCTCACTCCGACTCCCACAATCTGCCCTTAAGTCAGCCTTGTTCGCATCTTAAGCCACACCTTGACCTCTGTCTGGAATGTCTTTCTTGCCTATAAGTCATTACATTTGTAATGTGGGCTGATAGAAGAGCAGAGATGAAGGGGGTTATTAGTGACGAGACCAGTAATGTTGGGAGAGAGCAGAGATGAAGGGGGTTATTAGTGACAAGACCAGTAATGATGGGAGAAACAGTGTGCAGGGTATGGGGGCATATGCTGGTGGACATGTGAAGAGAGGGAGGTTTGGGGGTGAAAACTGCTTACATTCTGAAGTTTGGTCTATAAAGTCAGGGAGGACAGGGACTCATGGTTTTCATCCATACAGAACTACTGCCAAGGGAAGCAGATGCCAACTCTGGGTTTTCCTGGCTCACCTAACACTCTGAAGCTGAGTTTACCAAGGAACCAGTGAAAGGATGTACAGACCAGCATAGAAACAAAACTCTTAGGTGAATGCACATCAAGACACCTTTTTATCTAAACGGGGGCATGCTTAAAGCTGAGACAAGGGCAGCAGAGGGCATTCAGCATTCCTGCATTGATCATTCTTTGCATCTCCCTCCCTATGTTTTCTCGAGTTTGTCCACTGCTCCCCTGAAATACCCCGGAGAAGGAAATGGCAACCCACTCCAGTCTTCTTGCCTGGAGAATTCCATATTCCAGAGGAGCCTGGCAGGCTACAGTCCATGGAGTCACAAAGAGACTGGCATGACTGAGCAACTATCAGTCCCTTGAAATACACAAACTTGTATCCCATTGACCTCTCCAACTCTGCTTCCCCTTTGTGACTGAAGTTTACACCTTCAGTGGCTAGGAGTGTGGGGGTGACTTGGCTTCCTGGGGTCATTCATTGCAGAAGATTTAATTTTTGTCTTTAAAGGTGTCCTTCGCATGTTGAATATTGGCCCCCCGTGGTGCCTGTCTGCAGAATGTAATTGTGCTTGGCATTGTAGCCTGTCCGTAGGATTCTCCTGGGCCTGGAGAGAAGCTGCTAGAATTTTCAACGTTGTTAGTTTCTTAGATGAAGAATGGGCTGACCTTCCTCACACTGTGTCTCCTTGCTGTACTAATTTTTATCTTCTAAGGAAGAGAGTGGAGGGATATAGCCTAACTCAATTTTGAACCACTCAAGATGGGCTTTGCCAAGCTGGCTCTATTTCATGTCAAATTTCACATCAAATGAAGACAGCAAGGAATGGGATGATCATACTCCAGGGACAGACCTTCCATCCTCCTCTTTGGATTCCAGTGTCCCAAACAAATCTGGGAGATTTGGCTCAGATGTTGAAGCTAGACTGGTCCCTCATGGGCAATTAGCTCAAGCTCAAGTTTTTCAGCTTCAAAATTCTTCTTCCTTTGACCTGAACTAGGCAGGAGAGTGGTTTTATCCTGCAGGTGTCCCTTGGTGAGAGAACTCTGCCAAAAACTCAATCTGCATAGTATTCTGGATCTCGTGATTTCTCTGCTTGGAGTGTTCTTTGAAGCCATATCTAGTCAGCCCTGGCTGGTTTTTTGACAGTCACCCCAAGGACCCCCTCCTCCAGAAAGCCTCACTGTTACCTCCTCCGAGTCTGTCTGAGTTGGGTGGTCCTCTCCTGGGCTGCTACAGCCCCTGAGGTCTACTGACTTCATGGCATTCCCCACCCTTTGCTCTAGGTACCCAGAAGGAGCTTCTTGGGTCTCCTCGGGCTGTTTCTTGGGCCAGGTCTGCATGCATCACATCTAATCCAAAGCTCAAGGTCAATGCCATTGGCTTCTTCATCTTGCAGATGAGGAAATGGAAAGTGACAGGGATTAAGGAACATGCTCAAGGTCACACACATGGTTAGCAACTGGCACTTTGGGTTCAAATCAAGGCAGCCCAACTTCACATGGGCTTCCCCACAACTGCCCCGACTACAGATTCAGGGACTATGTGTCCATCTCTATGTCCTGAGTACCCAACAGAGTGCTCAGCACATGGCCAGAGCTCTACAAGCTCTAGCTCTAGACTGATCACAAACAGAAGTAAGCTATGTGCAGGTCTGTCTTGTGAGGCTGTGAGTTCTTTCACTTAGGGGCCATACTACTTACAACTGCTGGCTGGACATCAGCAAAGACTCTGGAGCAGAGCAGTGAAATAAAAAAGAACCGCACACGCAACAGTGAGCCCATTTCCTATACGCCAGGCTCTGGAAGCACTTCACATGTATAACATTTAAAATCTTGACAACACCCTTATGAGGCAAATTCTCTTGTTATTTTTCTTTTACAGTTGGATGCTGAGGTCCAGAGAACCAGGTAACCTGCTCAAAGTTGCAGAAGGTTGGGGTTCTGATCTGCGGTTCTGGTCAGTCTCTAGAGAGTAAATGCATGTCATGAAATATGGATGAAATAACGAGTGAGTAACTTTCCGCAGCTGGTTTTGGTTGATACCGGTGTAGCTTCTTCCTTATCTTTGAGTGTCCTTGGACTAAAGAGTCACCGAAGCGGAAGCTGAAGTCTAGGACCCCTTTCTCACAGTCTCACCGGAGGTTCCTGTGTGAGCATACAGCGAAGAAGAGACACTAGTGTGTTCTTTCCTTGTGCCTTTCAGGCAAAGTAGGCAGTGTTGTGGCCACAAGCAATAGAAAACCAGTGCTTCTCAGGTATCTCAGTGGTAAAGAATCTGCCTACCAATGCAGGAGACACAGGTTCAATCCCTGGGTCGGGAAGAACCCTTGGAGGAGGAAATGGCAACCTACTCCAGTATTGTTGCCTGGGAAATCCCATAGATAGAGAAACCTCATGGGATGCAGTCAATGGGGTGTCAAATAGTTGGACAGGATTGAGTACACACACATACACACACACACACACACACCACACTCCACATGTAGAGGGATAAGAATAACACTGGGAGGGAGCAGAAACTGTTGTGCACCTCCCTTGGGAGACACCTTCTCTGAGGAGGTCACAACAGCACAGTCCACGGAAATCCCAAGTACCCAAATCTCATCCTCTGCTGACAAAGAAGGAAAATAAGGCCCAGAGAGATGCTGACTTCTTTTATCACGCAGCAGCAAGTGGGTGTTATCAGAAGCTCATCTCTCCCCAGACCAGGTCAGAGGGAAAAGAACTCAGCTGTATTTGAAAGAGAAAGGCCACCAACTTCTTGGAGACTTTGTATGTTCTCTAGAGCTTTTCACAGGCCCTAGAGAAACCTGATTTCACGGAATCCTCAAACAAACCTAGGAAATCTGGAAGATCACATTTCAGACAGAGAAATCCACACTCTGAATACATTTGCTCAAGCTCATGCAGCTGGTATGGATTTGAACCAGTGGATTCTGAATCTAGAGGCTCTTAAATTTCCAAGGCAAAAAATTATTTGGCCTGGGACCAACCGCCCAGCATTTGCATCAGAACAAAGAATAATACAGAATAAAGTAATAAAGAATATTACTCAAAAGGCAATTAATTTAGTGCTGCTATAATGATAAAGAAGGCTTCTTCATCTCTGACTCTATTTCATTTCTGAATATATATTTCAAGAGCTAAGCACATTGATGGTTTAGTATAGATTAGTATTGTTCGCTCAATCTGGATGTCCAGTTAAGTTCAGTCGCTCAGTTGTGTCAGACTCTTGGCGACCCCGTGAACCGCAGCATGCCAGGCCTCCCTGTCCATCACCAACTCCCGGAGTTTACTCAAACTCATGTCCATTGAGTCAGTGATGCCATCCAACCATCTCATCCTCTGTCGTCCCCTTCTCCTCCTGCCCTCAATCTTTCCCAGAATCAGGGTCTTTTCCAGTGAGTCACCTCTTCCCATCAGGTGGCCAAAGTATTGGAGTTTCAGCTTCAACATCAGTCCTTCTAATGAACACCCAGGACTGATCTCCTTTAGAATGGACTGGTTGGATCTCCTTGCAGACCAAGGGATTCTCAAGAGTCTTCTCCAACACCACAGTTCAAAAGCATCCATTCTTCTGCACTCAGCTTTCTTTACAGTCCAACTCTCACATCCATACATGACTACTGGAAAAACCACAGCCTTGACTAGATGGACCTTTGTTGGCAAAGTAATGTCTCTGCTTTTTAATATACTGTCTAGGTTGGTCATAACTTTCCTTCCAAGGAGTAAGCGTCTTTTAATTTCATGGCTGCAGTCACCATTTGCAGTGATTTTGGAGCCCAGAAAAATAAAGTCTGTCACTGTTTCCACTGTTTCCCCATTTATTTTCCATGAAGTGATGGGGCCAGATGCTATGATCTTAGTTTTCTGAATGTTGAGCTTTAAGCCAACTTTTTCACTCTCCTCTTTCACTTTCTTCAAGAGGCTCTTCAGTTCTTCTTCACTTTCTGCCATAAGGGTGGTGTTATCTGCATATCTGAGGTTATTGGTATTCTCCCAGCAATCTTGATTCCATCTTGTGCTTCTTCCATCCCAGCATTTCTCACGATGTACTCTGCATATAAGTTAAATAAGCAGGGTGGCAATATACAGCCTTGACGTACTCCTTTTCCTACTTGCAACCAGTCTGTTGTTCCATGTCCAGTTCTAGCTGTTGCTTCCTGACCTGTATATAGGTTTCTCAAGAGGCAGGTCAGGTGATCTGGTATTCCCATCTCTTTCAGAATTTTCCAGTTTATTGTGATCCCCATAGACAAAGACTTTGGCATAGTCAATAAAGCAGAAATAGATGTTTTTCTGGAACTCTTTGCTTTTTCAGTGATCCAGCAGATGTTGGCAATTTAATCTCTGGTTCCTCTGCCTTTTCTAAAACCAGCTTGAACATCTGGAAGTTCACGGTTCCCATATTGCTGAAGCCTGGCTTGGAGAATTTTGAGCATTACTTTACTAGCGTGTGACATGAGTGCAATTGTGCAGTAGTTTGAGCATTCTTGGTCTTCCCTGGTGCCTCAGATGGTAAAGCGTCTGTCTGCAATGCAGGAGACCCAGGTTTGATTCTTGGGTTGGGAAGATCCCCTGGAGAAGGAAATGGCAATCCACTCCAGCACTCTTGCCTGGAAAATCCCATGGACAGAGGAGCCTGATAGGCTACAGTCCATGGGGTTGCAAAGAGTCGGACACGACTGAGCAACTTCACTTTCACTTTCATTTTGAGCACTCTTTGGCATTGCCTTTCTTTGGGATTAGAATGAACACTGACCTTTTCCAGTCCTGTGGCCACTGCTGAGTTTTCCAAATTTGCTGGAATATTGAGTGCAGTACTGTCTCAGCATCATCTTTCAGGATTGAAATAGCTCAACTGGAATTCTATCACCTCCACTAACTTTGTTCATAGTGATGCTTCCTAAGGCCCACTTGACTTCACATTCCAGGATGTCTGGCTCTAGATGAATAATCACATCATTGTGGTTATGTGGGTGGTGAAGATCTTTTTTGTACAGTTCTTCTGTGTATTCTTGCCACCTCTTCTTAATATTTTCTGCTTCTGTTAGATCCCTACAATTTCTGTCCTTTACTGAGCCCATCTTTGCATGAAGTGTTCCCTTGGTATCTCTAATTTTCTTGATGAGATCTCTAGTCTTTCCCATTCTATTGTTTTCCTCGGTTTCTATGCACTGATTGCTGAGGAAGGCTTTCTCATCTCTCCTTGCTATTCTTTGGAACTCTGCCTTCAAATGGGTATATCTTTGCTTTTCTCCTTTGCTTTTCGCTTCTCTTCTTTTCACAGCTATTTGTAAGGTCTCCCCAGACAGCCATTTTGCTTTTTTGCATTCTTTTTCTTGGGAATGGTCTTGATCCCTGTCTCTGTCCATAGTTCATCAGGCACTCTGTCTATCAAATCTAGTCCCTTAAATCTATTTCTCACTTCCACTGTATAATCATAAGGGATTTGATTTAGGTCATACCTGAATGGTCTAGTGGTTTTCCCCTCTTTCTTCAATGTCCAGTGCATTTCAAATAAAGATGAGGGAGAGTAACTTGTTTAACCTCACAAAGCATACAATCCAAGAAAGCCAATACGATGATGGAATAACCAGCCCCTCCCTAGAGGTGCTGTCTGTGATTCTGGAGATGCCTAGGGTTCTGGGTGAACTGGGCACACTTGGGGAATGGTTTTGGCCCTGGCACAAGACTTCCCCACTCTACAGACCCCTTTTGCTCATCTGTAGAGGTGGGGAAGGACAAGTGTGGGCTGAGGTCACACCCATCTGCTCAGGGCATCTGGATTTTTTCTCAGGTCCTCTCTGGCTCTATTGTCCGCGTTGGGACAAGTCCAGATCTGGGTCCAGGGGGAGGTGGATGCTCCTGGACTGGGCTGAGGCATTTTCCCAGAGGAGCTTGTTGATGTGAGAATCCACTCTAAATTGACAGTTTAGTGTGAACTCTTATCAGGAGTGCAATGATCTCCAAAGAAGGTAAGGGAACAATTTAAATTTATGCGAAGAGAGGAAGGACATTTCTCTTGGCATCATCTTTAAATGGACAGAGAGACAGATTTGCTCCGGATCACATCTCGAAAAATCAAATTTCTTATGCATATTGTTATACCATAGAGTGTCTTTAAGCAGCAAGTTGATAGAAACAGTGAAAGAATCAGAATATTCTCTGGAGGCAAAGCAGGAAGTTGGAGATATGGTTTCTGTCCACCTCGTCCAGGATTTATTAAGTGTTATCTTCAAATCATTTAGCTTCATCTTATCTCAGATTCCTCAACTCTCGAGAGGAAAGGAATTCATAGGCCAATTAGCTTAAAGTTGAAAATATTTGTAATTCTGGGACACTGGAGGATAGAAAAGAAAAGAGATCAGTATTCCCTCATTTGGACTTCCCTGATGGCTCAGAGGTAAAGAATCTGCCTGCCAATGCAGGTCAGACACAGATTTGATCCCTGATATGGGAAGATCCCCTGAGGAAGGAAATGACAATCCACTCCAGTATTCTTGCCTAGAGAACCATGGAGCCTGTTGGGCTACAGTCTGTGGGGTTGCAAAGAGTCAGACATGACTGAGTAGGCACACACGCATTCACAAACAACCTATTAGATACAAGGACTTTTTCTAGGCACAGAATCATTACTTATATGCTAATTTATGTATTTAAGTTATCTTGAGATCTTCATACATGTCTAACTCAAGCTGTTGTCTGACACTCACTTGCTGGAGGGGTTTCAGGTCCCAGATGATGTCATCTCCGCCTCTCCTTTTTATCCAATTATGGTGGTAACCTGGATGACACAGAATCCCTTCTAAGCCATCAGTCATAGCTGACAGGCCAGGGCTGATTTCTTGAAGCCTCTTTTTCCATTTCAGAGAAGTTAGACTCATGCCAAAAAGCTGCCGGTGCACAAAAGCATCATGAAAAAATTAATCTGCGACTTGTCATCGGTAACAAAGCTACAGACAACATGATACACACATCCTCTCCTCCTTGTCCCATCCTAGTCTCAAGGCTCCATCTTCACATGCATCCCAGGTGATGAGATGTGTAATCACTCCTATTGTCACAGGAGTGTCCCCCTCCCACACAGCACACGTGTATGCGTGCTCCTGAGTGACACAGTCCAGGGACCGAAAGCGGGTGTGGTTCAGTCTTCATTTTCATCCCAAATCTGCTGTAAACAGATGATGCTATTCAAGTTCTCTGGAACACCAGCCATCATCCCTATGGATGCTTTTTTCCCATTAGCGTCATCAACCATTCATTATCCACCATGGAAGATCCATGGGGC
The DNA here is from genome assembly GCF_000754665.1 of Bison bison bison. Taxonomy (NCBI): domain Eukaryota; kingdom Metazoa; phylum Chordata; class Mammalia; order Artiodactyla; family Bovidae; genus Bison; species Bison bison. The sequence goes on along the minus strand of NW_011494951.1, from coordinate 9,043,458 downwards.
TCAAGGAGTCACAGTGTTTTTCCAAGTGGTTACATAAATTTGTGATCGTTCAGTCACTAAGTCTGTCCATTGCTTTGCAAGTCCATGGACTGCAGCATGCCAGGCTTCCCTGTCCATCACCAACTCCTGGGGCTTGCTCAAACTCATGTCCATCAAGTTGATGATGCCATCCAACCATCTCATCCTCTGTCACCTGCTTCTTCTCCTGCCCTCAATAGTTCCCAGTATCAGGCTCTTTTCCAGTGAGTCGGCTCTTCACCTCAGGTGGCCAATGGAGATTCAGCTTCAGCATCAGTTCTCCTAGTAAATATTCAGGGTGGGTTTCCTTTAGGATTGACTGGTTTGATCTTCTTGCAGTTCAAGAGACTCTCAAGAGTCTTCTTCAGCACCATAGTTCAAAAGCATCAATTCTTTGGTGTTCAGCCTTAATTGGAAATCTCTTTGTCCACTCTGCTATAATTTTGCTTTTACCTGTGGTCTGGATTGTAGATTAAGGGGACTTACTTTTTTCTCTGAAGGTTTGCATCAGAGACTTAATGTAAGTCTTTACAGTGGATCTGAACAGACAACATTCTAAGATTGCAGTCCTGGCTCCAAGACACTTTTCACTTAGATTCTCCAGAAGGCAGCAGGGGTGCAATCACTCATTCACTTAAGCCTGTCAGGAAGGAAATTGCTTATGAGAGGAAGGGAGCTGTTATGTGAATTTCCATGAGATTGTGAGCCAAGACAATTACGTGTCACTACTTTTCAAATATTGGGGGGAAAAAACCCCACCAACACCCTATCGTTTCTCTGGCTAAACACATCCTGCTCTTCTATTTATTCAATTCACTGAAGAAATTGTATTGAGCTGCTTAGAAAATTGCAAGATAATCTCCCAGAAATCATGTACTGGGTATTATGTTTGTTGTGTGGGTTTTGGCTTGTGGTCCACTCACTTGCTTTAGCTCACTCTGCCAGCTGGGGTTTGAACTGTCTAGGGAGAAGGGGGCATGTGGAGGAAAACATTCTCCATTAGTGGTTTCATTCACCTGTTTAGGGAAGAGATGGTGTCCTAAGTATTTCCTGCTGTGCACTGATTCTCCTTTTCAGGTATCAGCATCCCATACTTTGGGAAATTGCTCTTCCTCACTCCATGGTCTGGGTAACCTGCTCTCTAGTCAGAGATGCTAATCAGAGTCACCCTGAGCACAGTGATTGGCTCAGAGATGGACCTATGAGCAAAGTAGAGCCAATCAGGGTCTTCATTTGAATTCATATATGACCATCAGGAAAAGAAGTCCTTCTTCCACTAGCATTGGTAAATCAGGAGGCTGTGAGTCCAAGGCTCTGTGTGGCTATCTTGTCAACCATGTGAAGAGGATAGGTGTGGTAATTAAGCCTAGAAGAGGCAAGTAGAGCTGAAGGATAAAGAGGAGGCACAGCCTTGATCACCTCCCTTCAGTACTGACTTTATCAGCCAAGACAGGCTTTAAGCCATCCAGAGAATCCACCCTTGAACTGATGGTTGGTTATGAAAACCATACAGTCAATTTCAACTCCACCTTATATCAACATGGTTGGAATTTGATTTATGTCCCTTGCATTTAAAATAGATACACCTCAAAACATTACTTATTGCCCATTAAATGCCTAGACACCTTTCTCTCTAGATCTCCCTTAATCTTCACAACATCCACAGGCATGAGAGAACACAGTTCCTGTTTTAGAGGTGGGGAATATTCCCATTTTATAGCGGTTCAGAGAGGAGTGAAAACTCACCCATGTCCCTGAGACTAGAAGAGTACATCCAGTTTCATATTCAGGCTTCTTAAGCTTTCTCCACCCTGCAGAATGACTCTCTGAGTCATTTATCCTCACTAGTTTTCAACATCATCTCCGGAAATCTAACTAAATGGGGACATGGAAATATGGGAAAGCCACAAGGAAACAGGAATGAGGCTGCCAAAGCAGAGACACATCTTGGAATAGGAGCTGCTCTGAAGGGAAACCAGCTTTATTTCTGAACACTGTTGATACTAACTTTCTCCTAGGATTTCTTTCTATGTTTTACATGATATTAATGAAACGTTGTACATTCTCTTTCTGAATAGATTGGGTCAGCCTCACAAAAATCTGTCCTAAGGGATTATTATCAGATGAGAAAGAGAAACCATTTGGAACAAAAGCCACTCCTGATTTCCTTCAGTAACTGGATTAGGACAGGTTAGGATAAGATTAGATTGGGAAAGAGTTTTCACAGCAGAAGCATAAATCACAGCTCACTGATAGCTCTTGGAAAGCCTGTCTGTATCTTTTTGTTTTTACCTGACACCATTTTTCCAGCATCTGGCCAGTAAACATTTATCTGGAAATAAATGCTAAAATGGATGTGTTAGGCATACATAGCAACCAGCCTATTCCCAAGCCTTATGTTCAATAAGGCCACAGGTAAAGGATGATAGAAGCTTCTATCGTACTTTTTAACATGCTCAATGTGCTAATTAGCCGACTATATTAAACACTTAGCATATTAAAAAAAAAGATATCACTTTGCTGACAAAGGTCCATATAGTGAAAGTTATGGTTTTTCTAGTTGACATGTACAGATGTGAGAGTTGGACCTTAGAGAAATCTGAATGCCAAAGAATTGATGCTTTCCAACTGTGGAGCTGAAGAAGACTCTCAAGAGTCCCTTGGACTGAAAGAAGATCAAACCAGTCAATCCTAAAGGAAATCAACCCAGAATATTCACTGGAAGGACTGATGCTGAAGCTGAAGCTCTAATACTTTGGCCACCTGATGCAAAGAACTGACTCATAGGAAACGACTCTGACAGTGGGAAAGATTGAGGCAAGAGGAGAAGGGGACGACAGAGGATGAGATGGTTGGATGGCATCACAGACTCAATGGACATGAGTTTGAGGAAACTTTAGGAGATAGTGGAGAACAGGGGAACCTGGCGTGCTGCAGTCTGTGGGGTCACAAGGAGTCAGACATGACTTAGCAACTGAACAACAGCAGCACTGAGAGTGTTAAAGTGTTAGTCACTCAGTCGGGTTTGACTTTTTGTGACCCCATATTTCATGGATTAGAATATTAAGGTTCAAAGAGGGTGAGGAATTTTCTTGAACTCCCCTAACTGAGGAAGGCAGGCAGCAATCCTAGGGATCCCTGATGGCAATGCCTGAGGTCTTCCTGTTTTGTCTTCTGACCTCTCTGATCGAGTTCTGGACTCTGATCGACCAAGTTCATTGTTGAAAACATGATTCCCATCTCCACTGTATGTACTGTGTGTGTGTGCTCGGTTGTGTCTGACTCTTTTCGACCCCATGAAGTATAGCCCACCAGGCTCCTTTAGCCATGGAATTTTCCAGTCAAGAATTCTGGAGTGGGTTGCCATTTCCTACTCCAGGGGCTCTTCCTGACCCAGGGATCAAACCCATGTCTCTTGTGTCTCCTGCAATGGTAGGCAGGTTCTTTACCACTGCACCACCTAGAAAGCCGCCAGTGTATGTACGGACAAGGACATAAATCAGTGGAGTGAGGGTGCCTGGTGTCAGGCTGGCTTAGGTTGCTCTGGCTGTCTGGTCAAAGCCAAAGCCAAGGCATTTGTTGTTAGACAGACGTCAGTCCAAATCCTGGCTAGCTGTTTGACCTTGGGAAGTGTCCAGCCCTCTTTGGACACTGACTTTCTCATCTGTGAGACGGGACTAAGCAGCTGCTTCATGGAGTTGAGGAACGAACCCAGTGAGTTGACATATCAACTCCTTAGCACAGGACCTGCCTTAGTGTAATAAACAGTTTGAACCCATTTTTGATATTTGACTGCTGACAGCTCTTAAGCTTCACCCTCCTTTCCTCCCCTTCTGCCTCACATCTGGGCAAGCTAATTAAAAAGCCAGGGTGGTCCCTCCTCTGGAACTGATGGGAGATTCAAACTATATAAGCTTCTGAAATCCTCACCCAGCCCCACCCCTTAACCACAATAGAAACTTCAAGCCAGTCTTCTCCCTTGCTGTTTCAAGCCAGTTTCAGACCAGCCTGAGTGGCTTGCTCTGCTTTCCCTGAAAAGCCTTTCTATGTAAATAATAAACCTTTTCATGCTTCCTTGGTTTGTGTGCATTGTCAGTCTTGACATCTGAACCAGATTTGGGGTGAGTGGGGCCCTCCCGTTTCTGATGGGTGTCCACAACACACTGAGCATATTGGCTATCATCATTATTATTGTTATTAAAAAGTGGAATTTAGGGGTTTTGTATTTCATGCAGGAGCCTCATCGTTGATACTATTAACTTGACCTTATACATTTAATTGACTATAATCACTCTGAAAGGAATGGACAGTTGAGGGGTTAGTAAGGTTGGGTTTTCAGAAAGGCTGGTATGAAGGTCACTTAGGTTTGCACAGCTGTGGATCCAGGGTGTGTAGCAGGAGGTGGATGTTCCTGGGCTGGACTGGGGGCTCTGGCATTTTCCCAGAGTGGCCAGAAGTTGTCTGAGGCAAGAATTCACCCTAAGTTGCAGATTTAGTAGGAAAAATGAAGGTCAAGATGGAAGAAGAGGTTTCCTTTGTCACATCTGAGGAGAAAATGGAATGTACAAAGGACCAAGATCAGTAATCATTTGGCAGCTGAGTTCACAGCCATCGGAGGCACAGAGTTTGATTCATAGACTTCATTTTTTTTTTTTTTATGGAAGTATATTTGCTTCCATAAAAAAAGCTGAGCACCGAAGAAGTGATGCTTTTGAACTGTGGTATTGGAGAAGACTCTTGAGAGTCCCTTGGACTGCAAGGAGATCCAACCAGTCCATCCTAAAGGAAATCAGTCCTGGGTATTCACTGGAAGGACTGATGTTGAAGCTGAAACTCCAATACTTCGGCCACCTAATGCGAAGCACTGATTCACTGGAAAAGACCCTGATGCTGGGAAAGATTGAAGGCAGGAGGAGAAGGGGATGACAGAGGGTGAGATGGTTGGATGGCATCACTGGCTCAATGGACATGAATTTGAGTAAA
>NW_011494951.1:9037815-9038357 GCF_000754665.1 Bison bison bison | reverse complement strand
CCATCTCATTAGAACTGATTAAGAAGGTAAGCTGGTTGATTCCTCTTTAATACCCCCCACTAAGCTGTCTTCTTACTGCATACCAGAATGGCTTAAAGCAGAAGCAACCAAATTAATAATTTGCCTGTTATTTCTTCAGGCAATCGATCAATGACTAGCTGTCTATTGACGACTTAACACCTGGAGGGAATTTGGCCTGAGCTCATCAGTTCAGAGAAGGTGATGGCGCTCTACTCCAGTACTCTTGCCTGGAAAAATCCCATGGATGGAGGAGCCTGGTGGGCTGCTGTCTATGGGGTCGCACAGAGTCGGACACGAATGAAGTGACTTAGCAGCAGCAGCATCAGTTCATACAAAGCTGCTGGGACCTTGCCGCTGCTGCTGCTAAGTTGCTTCAGTTGTGTCCGACTCTGTGCGACCCCATAGACAGCAGCCCACCAGGCTCCTCGGTCCCTGGGATTCTCCAGGCAAGAACACTGGAGTGGGTTGCCATTTCCTTCTCCAATGCAGGAAAGTGCAAAGTGAAAGTGAAGTCGCTCAGT
>NW_011494951.1:9035164-9037715 GCF_000754665.1 Bison bison bison | reverse complement strand
ATGACAGAGGGTGAGATGGTTGGATGGCATCACTGGCTCAATGGACATGAATTTGAGTAAATTCCAGGAGCTGGTGATGAACAGGGAGGCCTGGCGTGCTGCAGTCCATGGGGTTGCAAAGAGTAGGACACGACTGAGCGACTGAACTGAACTGAACTGAGTTACTGATTTGCTTTACAGTGTTGTGTTAATTTCTGCTGTACGACAAAGTGAATCAGCTATTTGCATACATATATCCATATATCCCCTCTCTCCCCTCCTCCCAACACCTCTCTAGCTATCACACAGCACCGAGCAGTGTCCCTGTTCTGTACAGTGGGTTCCCACTAGCAATCTATTTTACGGGCTTCCCTGGGGGCTCAGATGGTAAAGATTCCGCCTGTAAAGCAGGAGACCTGGGTTTAGTCCCTGTGTTGGGAAGACCCCCTGGAGAAGGGAAAGGCTACTCACTCCAGTATTCTTGCCTGGAGAATTCCATGGACAAAGGAGCCTGGCGGGCTACAGTCCATGGGGTCGCAAAGAGCTGGACACGATGGTACTGCGTGTGCGTCAGCCCAACCTCCCAGCCCGTCCCACCCTCTGGTCTCCGCACGGTGTGCCCGAGGCTGCTCTGCCCATTTGCATTTCTATTCCTGCCCTGCAAATAGATTCATCAGTTCATACAAAGCTGCTGGGACCTTGCTGCTGCTGCTGCTAAGTCGCTTCAGTTGTGTCCGACTCTGTGCGACCCCATAGACAGCAGCCCACCAGGCTCCTCGGTCCCTGGGATTCTCCAGGCAAGAACACTGGAGTGGGTTGCCATTTCCTTCTCCAATGCAGGAAAGTGCAAAGTGAAAGTGAAGTCGCTCAGTCATGTCCGACTCTTAGCGACCCCATGGACTGCAGCCTACCAGGCTCCTCCATCCATGGGATTTTCCAGGCAAGGGTACTGGAGTGGGGTGCCATTGCCTTCTCCGTGCTGGGACCTTAAGCCTGACTAATTTTCCTTCTCCCAAAGTTATACACTGAAGCATCCTGAGACGATTTCAATCTGTTCCAAATCACCTGGCCAAACAGTAAATATGATCTGTCCACTGGACAATGTTTTCCTAATTTCAAAGTTGTTGAAACGGGAGGCAGATAATTCATGCTTTTAGCTCAGTCAACACAGTAACATGAGCAGGTTATATAAGCTCTGTATAAACAAAGGTATTAGGTTTGGACCCAGAGTGAAAGAGGCAAAAATATGAAAATTGGATGCTGTGTGCTATTGGGTGTGTACAAAGCCTCATATTTCTCAAAACAATGAAATAAAAGGCACACGTTCAGAACCAGGCAAACACTCTCGAATGTGTTCTTTCAGGATGAGTCAGCTTCCTCTGTATACAGATGACTATCTGTTCCTCAAATGGGATCGGAGACAAGTGCTCAGGAGAAATCCTGAGGGAGCAGGGAAGTGCCATTTCTTGTGGAAACCAAGCCCCTAGGACACCAGCTATTCGTCTCAGTAATAGACATAAATTGCCTTAGTACCTTTTTAAGAACTTGGCTTCTATGCAACATTCTTTCTGACTGCCTGAAGTGATTTTTGAAAGGCTGGCCCACCCCAAATTGGTTTTGCAAAATTTATTTTATATGGTATGATCATAAAAATAGTTACTCATAGAAACATTAGCCTGGGAGCATTTTTTCCCCCCAAAGACTTCTTTTTTCTCACCAGGGTGGAGGAAGCCATTGGGAGGAGAGTGTGAGTTAAAAGCTTTATGCCTTTAGTTGCTTAGATGCTTCTTTTTCACAATTGACTGTCTCACCATTTCCTCACCTTCCCGAATAAAGATATTATTTATTTGCTTATTATTGAGGTATGGTTGATTTACAATGTTGTGTTAGTTACTGCTGTAATTAACTCAGTTTACCACTGAGTAGCCAGAAGACAAGGGGAAGCCAACCAAGACAAGTCAGAATCCCTTCATTGTCTTAAGAGGCGGAGGAGAAGTCACGAAGTGATCAGGATCATGGCCATTGTTATTGGCCCCCGTCCATCTACAGTCCTATGATATTCATCCTCCTCAGACCAGTCATTTATAATTTTCTTTTTGATTTCCTGATTGGCCACTTTAATCTGACTTGGATAATCCTTTCCAGAAGGGTTCTTGCTACTTGCCACCAATGGCTTCCAAGCAGCTAGATTCAAAGGATCTTTTTCAATTATAATCTCATTCGATGTCAGAAGAATTTCATGCTTTTGCAGCACTCTCTTCCCTTTGTTTTCAGTAATACAATACATTCTTTGTTTTTGATAGTCTTTGCAGGCTTGGCCTCCTCTTTCTCTTCCTTACAAATTGGAGCTAATTGAACTCCACCATAGATCATTTTCTTAGATCATTTCCTTAGTCTCTCCCACAACTTCCTCATCTTCGTGGCTTCATTTTCGTCATCTGTATGTTGGTGACTTTTGTCTTTATGTCAGTCAAGGCCTCCCTTCCATCTCTCCAGTCAGCTTCTGCACCAGGGAAGTTCACCAAGTCCAAAGCCACACAATTTCTGTTATGCTTTCTGACCTAAGCCCCTT
>NW_011494951.1:9025961-9035025 GCF_000754665.1 Bison bison bison | reverse complement strand
AAATAAAAATATCTCCTGCCATATTCTTTGATCCTCAGTTGGTAAAGAATCTGCCTGCAGTGCAGGAGACACCGGTTCGATTCCTGGGTCAGGAAGATCCCCTGGAGAAGGGATAGGCTACCCATTCCAGTATTCTTGGGCTTCCCTTGTGGTTCAGCTGGTAAAGAATCGCATGCAATGCGGGAGACCTGGGTTCAATCACTGGGTTGGGAAGATCCCCTGGAGAAAGGAAAGGCTACCCACTCCAGTATTCTGGCCTGGAGAATTCCATGGACTGTATAGTCCATGGGATCTCAAAGAGTCGGACTCAACTGAGCGACTTTCACTTCACTTCACTTCCTGCCATATTAATAAACAAGAAAGGTCACAGCCCTCAGCGATTTCTGGCCTCCAAATGTGAATGAGAGCTCCCAAAACTGCAATCCAGTGGATGCTGCCACCCCCACAGTGATGCTGAGGAGCTGGGGAAATGCAAGAAGCAAGGGGAACAAGGAAACAGGATTGGGCCCAGATAGCTGAGGAGCCTATGCAAGGAATGGACTCAGTGAGCCTGGAGGCTTGCATCTTCCCACACACAGAATGCTGAATTCCTTAACTTGATACCTGATCTTTGATGTTCAGAATGCCTGCTCCCTTTGTTGCAAATTTGCATATAACCTGACTCCCCCTATTGCCTCCTTGGAGCAGTTTTCTCAGAGCTCCTGGGATGCTGCCTCCTGGGCTCAGAGTCCTAAATATTCCCACCAAATGAAATAGCTCTCTACTCTCAGGTTGTGACTATGTTTTTTAGTCAATGGAAGAATAAAGAATGTGGAGATAGAGCTTGGAGGAAATAGAAAGTTGGCTTTAATTCTTAGTCGGCAAAGAGCGGAACAGAGTAGGCCTGTGCCTCAAGAACTGTGCCCACCCCTCCACAAGAAGTCTAGGCTTATATAAGATGAGAGATCATAGTCAGGAGTCAGTGATGAGGAACAAAGTTGACAGGAGGATCCTGTCTTCTTCCTCTTGCATTGCTTCAAAAACAGTCATAGGCTGGAGAGAGTAATCCAGTAATTGAGTCTGGTAGTTCTGGCTCTGTGGACTTCTTTCTGATATGTAAAAGAGAAGAACTACAAAGGGGAGACATAATAGGTGCGGAATGAAGCTCCTGCAGGGTTAGGGGGCAGAAAAGCAAACTTAGTTACAGACAGGCAGAGTTAGGGGAAGTTAAGTAGGAATGTTCAGGCCTGCTCACTGTTCTTTTTATCTTTTGTTTTCAGGAAAGAAGAAAAGAAACTCATTCCTCTTTTTCCCTTTTCACTGCACCATATTTAAAATTGTCTTTAAAATCCATTGTAGGAAACTGGATACGCGGGTCACGGTCCTCCGTTGCTTAGTTGTGTTCAACTCTTTGCAACCCCGTGGACCATAGCCTGCCAGGCTCCTCCATCCATGGAATTCTCCAGGCAAGAATACTGGAGTGGGTTGCCATGCCCTCCTTCCGGGGATCCTCTCGACCCAGGGATTGAACCCGTGTCTCTTGCGTCTCCTTCTTAGCAGGTGGATCCTTTACCACTGCACCATCTGGGAAGCCCAGGGGGTCATGGGCCACCAAACAAATTTAGAGCGAGCACCGCCCAGACACAAGGCCAAAGAGGATGGTGGCTTTGGAAGCAAGGTTCAGGGATCCTGAGTCCTACTAGCATTCAAATACCTAAGAATAAGCGAGACTTTCTCCCTGACTAATAAGTTTTGCAGAAAACCCTCAGGGATACTTGGAGGTCACCACGGCACCTCTTAATGAGTAGGCATACTTCCTGGAGTCCAACAACAGTCAGAAAGATGGGAGAACATGGACTCTTGCCCCTTCACCAGAGCCTAGTGAGAATGGCAGACTCTTGTATCATGCACGGTATTAGTGTTGTGGAATCTGGAATCACAAAACACACCCCAGAGGACACTCAAGACAGTGGAGTACAGTTTATTATGCCAAGGGTCCAAGGGGAATCAGTTCCCATCAAGGACCCTGAGGTTTCTGAGAGGTCCAGTTACATGACTGGTTACATGTTAGCAACCTTTTTGTTGGATATGGTTGAGTTTTATAATACGTAGGTGCTCAGAGAACTAACAATGAAGGCTGATGGGGGGCACTGATTATACATCAAGGGGGGATGTCTCCATGGTTAATCTAACAGGGGCAGCCTGATCTCAACTACAATCTCCGTTTGTCATCTGTAGGTGTTGCAGAAACCAGTCCTCGAGAAACCAAGCACCACACTCAGAGTTGGAGAACTCAGGTTTATTTGCCGGCGGGCCTGGAGGAATTAATACTTCAAGCTCTGAGCTCTGAACAAAGGGGTTACAGAGTTTTTATAGGCCTACTCTAGGGCACAACACTAGCTGCTGATAGGCTGGTTTGAACTAAGGAGCTTTTCATGCGTGTGAGGGCACAGTGGGCAAGACTGGAGGGGGATGTCTGATCTTTACACGGACATTCACAATTAAGCAGATTTGCAGGGGCTTGGCGATTGCAGAGAGCAGGACAAGGGTGAGTGAGATAAGCTCCAGTTCCTGGTATTGTGAGTCCCCACTTTCTGAGACTATGTGACCTGCATGATCCAGACTTCTCGAGGAGCAAGCTGAGTTACAGAGGCGGAAGGAGCAGGAGGTTATGTAAAAACCGAACTTTCCCTCTTCATAGGGAGGGAAGTCTCCAGGAGACCTGGTTTTCACTAGTAATGGTCTCCTCACTCTTGGGCAGGACCCAGGCCCAGTTCACATCGTGTCTTTAAGACGGATAACAGGCTTCGAGATGGAGTCTCTCCTGCTTTCCTCACACTGGCCCCAACATTAACACCCCCATGGGGAAGTGGGATGCTGTCCCTCCAACCAGGAATATGCTGTAATTCCTCCTGCTTTGAAGATTTATGCCATGCAGAAACTTCCTACCTCCTTTGCTACAGAATAAACACATCGCCTCTGACTATTGTGTTGGGCTCTTCTGCTGATTGCGTATGAAGCATAGTTCACACAGATGGGTATGATTAGAACCTCCACATTGCAGGAGCAGTCATTCCAGGTGGAAGGGACTGTCTGCAAGCACAAAAGCACAAAGGCAGCAAGGTAACAGTGTATTGAATAAAAGATGGCCATCCTCGGCATCAGTAGTGACACATTCATGAAGGGGATGAAAGCGAAAAAGTGTTAGTTGCTCAGTCATGTCTGACTCATTTCAACCCCATGGACTGTAGCCTGCCAGGCTCCTCTGTGGAATTTTCCAGGCGTGAACACTAGAGTGGGTTGCCATTTCCTTCTCCAGGAGATCTTCCCAACCCTGGGATCAAACTGGGGTCTCCTGCATTGCAGGTATTCTTTACCATCTGAACCACCAGGGGGATAAATGAAGCTAAATCAGGGAAGAAAATTTGGCACAAGATCAGGAGGGGTCCTGAACTTCTCTGTGGAAGAGCGCTTTCTATCTATTGACCTGTCTATCTCCTGCAGGTCATACAGAGTCACTGGAGACTTTTAAGCAGATGACCATCAAATGGCTTACATTTAACAAGATTGCATCAGTATAACAGAATGGTTAGGAAAAACACCCATATTTTGGAATCAGACTCAGTTCAGTTCAGTCGCTCAGTTGTATCCAACTCTTTGCCACCCCATGAACTGCAGCACGCCAGGCCTCCCTGTCCATTACCAACTCCCGGAGTCCACCCAAACCCATGTCCATCGAGTCGGTGATGCCATCCAACTATCTCATCCTCTGTCGTCCCCTTATCCTCCTGCCCTCAATCTTTCCCAGCATCAGGGTCTTTTCAAATGAGTCAGCTCTTCGAAAAAGCCAGCTCTACAGCTTACTTGCTGCAAGATTGGGGACCATGCCCTTCTACTTCCCATGGCCTCAGTTGTTTCATCTGTAAAATGGAAGTAATAGTTGTACGTTATCTCACAGAATTCTCTTCAAGATCAAAAGAAAGAATAAAGTGCTCAGAAGGGTAGCTGCTCAGGAACCACATCTGTGATGGTAGACACTGAAGCTTCCTGAAAAGAAGGGATCCTTACTGAAAAATAAAAGAAGAAGAGACAAATTTTAGGGGAAGTGCAGGTGACTTCAGCTTTGGAATTGTTGACCTTGTGTTCCTTTGCCATAATCAGATGGGAACATAATTCTAGCACTTGGGAGCAAGTTTGGGGCTAGAACTAGAGATGTGCAGAAAGTATCTGCAAAATAATTATATGTCAAGTTACTAGGTAAAAGGTCCATTTTTACCTAGTATGGTCCATTAACTTGATAAGTGCTTGATCATAGAGATAGCTCATCTCCAGATAACTATGAAATCCATATTTGCAGGGGAGTCCAGATTGGTGCTGGCTTCCCTGTGGTTCAGTGGGTAAAGAATTCGACTGCAATGCAGGAGATGCAGGAGACGTAAGTTTGATCCCTGGGTTGGGAAGATTCCCCTGGAGAAGGGCATGGCAACCCACTCCAGTATCCTTGCCTGGAGAACCCTAGGGACAGAGAAGCCTGGTGGGCTACAGTCCATATGGTCTCAAAGACTCAGACAAAACCGAAGCTGCTGAGCACACGCACAGCGCACACACCAGGTGGTGCCAGTGGTAAGGAACCCACCTGCCAATTTAGGAGACCTGCGTTCAACCTCTGGGTGGGGAAGATCCCTGGAGAAGGGAATGGCAACCCACGCCAGTATTCTTGCCTGGAAAATCCATGGACAGAGGAACCTGGAGGGCTACAGTCCATGGGGGTCGCAAAAAGTCGGACAGGACTGAGCATGCATGTACCGTATTTGCAAATGTGCCTGCTTGCTAAATTTACTTGTAACTCCCAAACGATGGCATTTTCCGTGTCATTTGCAGATACGCACCGATCAGTGAAAAATTCAAGTTTCCTGATACACATTTCCAGCTGAGGCTGGATCAAGGGTTGTTTTGCCTTCTTGTTTTAACTCTTCCTGTAAACACGTTGTTCTTTCCATGGTCTGCTTAGTGCAATTTATTTTGCATTTTTGTGCCTTTTGTAGTGATTTTGTTGTTAAAAATGGCCCCCAGGCATAGTGCTAACATGCAGTCTAGTGTTCCTGAGTACAAGAACACTTAAGTTGTGGTGTGCCTTTTGGAGAAAATATTTGTGTTAGGTAAGCTTTTTTTCAAATATGAGTTACGATGCTGTTGGTCAGTTGTGTACAACTCTTTGTGACCTTCATGGACTGTAGACCTCCAGGTTCCTCTGTCCATGGGATTCTCCAGGCAAAAATTCTGGAGTGGGTTTCCATGCCCTCCTCCAGGGGATCTTCCAGACCCAGGAATGGAATCCATGTCTCCTGTGGCCCCAGCACGGCAGGTGGATTCTTTACTGCTGAGCCACCGACTGTTTGGTGTTAATGGATCAACCAAATAATATATTGCATAAGGTGTTCTAGACAGAAATGTGCATGAAACAAGGTTATGTACTGATCAGTTGACAAGAATATTGTGACCAGAGGTTTGCAGGAACCTAAATGCATCTTCCTTAGAAGCAATGGTTTGGTACTTACCAAATGAGTTCTAATGGTGACCTTATAGGAAATAACTCCTGGAAATTATGATATAAGAATACAGGCTGCAGTAGAAACAGAGATCCATTTTCTTTGCAAAGGTTAAATGTTATTAAGGAGGGGCACTTCCTAAAATGCATCTGGAAGTTCATTAGGAAAATGATGTCCAATCAGCTCAGGGCCATCGGAGGAGGAGGGGTGATCAATAGTCTAACATTCCATCTTTAAATTGAGCTCTTTGCCACACTCCAGATTTTCCAGTCATAGCACAAAGTTGCATGACATTGAAAACACATGTGTTACCTAACTGCATGGGGAGGACTAGCCTTTTAGGGGATAGTTGAGAAGTCGTGAGGCTTGGAGAGGTCTGCTGCTGCCCTGCTGACAGCTTGACCCAAGGGAGAGACTCAGAGCATCACTCCAATCAGCTCTTCAGTCTCATTTGTTTTGAACCCTGTTTGGTCCAAGTTGCTGAATTTTCACAAAGCTTCCCTGAGTCTCTAAGATACCATCTCTAACATGACATCCTTATCTAACATGACAGTCTTATGAATGATAAAATACTACCTTATTTATACTAATCAAAGCTATGACAAATCTAGACAGCATATTAAAAAGCAAAGTCGTCACCTTGCCAGTAAAGGTCTGGTCAAAGCTGTGATTTTTCCAGTCGTCATGTATAGGTGTGAGAGTTGCACCATCAAGAAGACTGAGAGTGGAAGAATTGATGCTTTTGAATTGTGGTGCTAGAGAAGACTCTTGAGAGTCCCTTGGACAGCAAGAAGATCAAACCAGTCAATCCTAAAAGAAATCAACCCTAAATATTCTTTGTGAGGACTGATGCTGAGGCCGAAGCTCCAATACTTGGGCCACTTGATGTGAAGAGCCAACTCATTTGAAAAGACCCTGATGTTGGGAAAAATTGAGGGCAGGAGAGAAGGGGCAATGGAGGATGAGCTGGTTGGATGGCGTCACTGACTTGATGGACATGAAAGTGAAAGTGTGAGTGGCTTAGTCATGTCTGATTGTTAGCAACCCCATGGACTGTGGCCCTCCAGGCTCCTTTGTCCATGGAATTCTCTGGACAAGAATACTGAAGTGGGTTGCCATTCCCTTCTGCAGGGGTTATTCCTGACCCAGGGATGGAACCCAGGTCTCCTACACTGCAGGCAGATTCTTTACATCTGAGCCACCTGGGAAGTTGTGAGTTTGAGCAAACTCCGGGAGATACTAAAGGACATAGAAATGTGGTATGCAGCAGTCCATGGGTCGAAAAGAGTGGGACAAGACTTAGTGACTGAACATTTGATACTAGTGACTCACATTTGTACAGTCTGACATTTTCGAAAACAGTTTGCATCCTAGTGACCTTGAAAATACTCTTAATTTGTAGACGACAATTGGAGACTTGGAAATGTTAGTGATTTGTCTGGGGCAAACAGCTCATAAATGTAATAGCTTATACTGGAACCCAGGCCTTCTGGCCCCAAAGTTCACGTTATTCCTGTTACTTGAGTGAATTTCTAGTTGGATTTCAGGGTGCTCCAGGTTTGCACTGAGCTCTCTCAGTGTGTTGAGAGGTTGGTGTTGACCAGAAATGTTTGAGTACACCTTCTCAACTGACACTTTAACCTGACCAGCTCTGCTTTTAGTTTTAAAAATTATTAATCTTTAAGTTTAGGTTTATACCTGTCATTATAGTGAAAGGTGGAAAACTTACTTTCCTCTGCTTTCAGAGCTTTAGAGTCTATGGAACCATGGCACCAAAGATACACTGAACGGCGTGAACCCAAAGAAAGTCTTTGATCTGGGAGGGACTTTCTTGGTGTTTAGTCCAAGCTTTTGATTTTGCTGATATCAAAACCAAGAGCAAGAGGGGGAGGTTAGTTCCCCAGACTGTGTTATAAAAAGAAGACTGCTGCTTCAGGTTAACTCAGCTGGAGCATGTGCTTTCTGGAACGGCAGCTTTGCACGAGCATGGGCCACAGGCTTTGAAGCCAGAAGGACTGGGTTCAATTTCACCTTTATGACCCACTGTCTCAACAGCCCTGGGCAAGTGACTTAATTTCACTCAGCTTCAGATTCTTCATATGTTAAAATGGGGATGGAAGTCCTTGCCTGGGGGGCTTAAGGGAAGCATTAAATACCACCCCTGTCACTTCCACCATGTCTGGAGCCCCTTGAAAGACAGCCTCAAGAAGCACACAGGTGGAGCTAGAAGCCTGTTTTCTTAGCATCAGGGCTGACATGAAAAGGTGGGGTGTGACTCTATACCTAGATGGGTTCTCTGAAATGTCCTCCCTGAATTCTATCTCCTGTGCTAGTCCCAAGTGGAGTTCAAGAATCACTTAAATATCTCAAGAAGGGGCAGAGTGGTCCCCTGGAAGCTTGTCAAATCCAAGATCAGGGAGTATGTGTGTCCACGAATTGGGGTAGGCCCCAGGAATTGTGGCTAAATTCTTTCTCAGAGCACACATTAGGGGAGGCTTTCTTTCTTCCTTGGGTAAGGGGCAGGAGGAGAGGAGAAAAGCCCTGCATGCTCAGATCATTGTCCTTTCAGATCAGTTCAGTTCAGTCGCTCAGTCGTGTCCGACTCTTTGCGACCCCATGAATCGCAGCACGCCAGGCCTCCCTGTCCATCACCAACTCCCGGAGTTCATTCAGACTCACGGCCATCGAGTCAGTGATGCCATCCAGCCATCTCATCCTCTGTTGTCCCCTTCTCCTCTTGCCCCCAATCCCTCCCAGCATCAGAGTCTTTTTCAATGAGTCAACTCTTCGCATGAGGTGGCCAAAGTACTGGAGTTTCAGCTTTAGCATCATTCCTTCCAAAGAAATCCCAGGGCTGATCTTCAGAATGGACTGGCTGGATCTCCTTCCAGTCCAAGGGACTCTCAAGACTCTTCTCCAACACCACAGTTCAAAAGCATCAATTCTTCAGCGCTCAGCCTTCTTCACAGTCCAACTCTCACATCCATACACGACTACAGGAAAAACCATAGTCTTGACTAGGCGGACCTTTGTTGGCAAAGTTATTTCTCTGCTTTTGAATATGCTATCTAGGTTGGTCATAACTTTCCTTCCAAGGAGTAAGCGTCTTTTAATTTCATGGCTGCAGTCACCACCTGCAGTGATTTTGGAGCCCAGAAAAATAAAGTCTGACACTGTTTCCACTGTTTACCCATCTATCTACCATGAACTGATGGGACCGGATGCCATGATCTTCGTTTTCTGAATGTTGAGCTTTAAGCCAACTTTTTCACTCTCTACTTTCACTTTCATCAAGAGGCTTTTGAGTTCCTCTTCACTTTCTGCCATAAGGGTGGTGTCATCTGCATATCTGAGGTGATTGATATTTCTCCCGGCAATCTTGATTCCAGCTTGTGCTTCTTCCATCCCAGCATTTCTCATGATGTACTCTGCATATAAGTTAAATAAACAGGGTGACAATATACAGCCTTGACGTACTCCTTTTCCTATTTGGAACCAGTCTGTTGTTCCATGTCCAGTTCTAACTGCTGTCTCTT
>NW_011494951.1:8987640-9025697 GCF_000754665.1 Bison bison bison | reverse complement strand
GCCTTTTCTAAAACCAGCTTGAACATCAGGAAGTTCACGGTTCACGTATTGCTGAACCCTGGCTTGGAGAATTTTGAGCATTACTTTACTAGTGTGTGAAATGAGTGCAATTGTGTGGTAGTTTGAGCATTTTGGGACATTGCCTTTCTTTGGGATTGGAATGAAAACTGACCTTTTCCAGTCCTGTGGCCACTGCTGAGTTTTCCAAATTTGCTGGCATATTGAGTGCAGCACTTTCACAGCATCATCTTTTAGGATTTGAAATAGCTCAACTGGAATTCCATCACCTCCACTAGCTTTGTTCATAGTGATGCTTCCTAAGGCCTGCTTGACTTCACATTCCAGGATGTCTGGCTCTAGGTCAGTGATCACACCATCGTGATTATCTGGGTTTTGAAGATCTTTTTTGTACAGTTCTTCTGTGTATTCTTGCCATCTCTTCTTAATATCTTCTGCTTCTGTTAGGTCCATACCATTTCTGTCCTTTACTGAGCCCATCTTTGCATGAAATGTTCCTTTGGTATCTCTGATTTTCTTGAAGAGATCTCTAGTCTTTCCCATTCTGTTGTTTTCCTCTATTTCTTTGCATTGATCACTGAAGAAGGCTTTCTTATTTTATCTTGCTATTCTTTGGAACTCTGCATTCAGATGCTTATATCTTTCCTTTTCTCCTTTGCTTTTCGCTTCTCTTCTTTTCACAGCTATTTGTAAGGCCTCCCCAGACAGCCATTTTGCTTTTTCGCATTTATTTTCCATAGGGATGGTCTTGATCCCTGTCTCCTGTACAATGTCACGAACCTCATTCCATAGTTCATCAGGCACTCTATCAGATCTAGGCCCTTAAATCTATTTCTCACTTCCACTGTATACTCATAAGGGAGGTGCTGTATGTAACGTCCTCCTTTGATGCTGTTGGCACTGCATATTCTTGTTATAAAGATAATATATGGTGTTGGCAGAAGCAAGCCCACAAACCCAGACCCTTAGCCCCTTATTCTTTCTTCTATGATTAAATGCATGAGTATACTACACAGGGTTGGGCGGTCTTCAGTGTGGTTTAGAACTGCTTTTCTGACCATTTTCTGTAGCACAGTACCTGGTGGCAACACAGAATCAACATAATGCACACCCCACGGGACTTCCTGGGGGTTTCAGTGCTTACGAGTCTGCCTTGCAATACAGGGAATGTGGGTTTGATCCTGGGTCGGGTGACTAAGATCCCACATGCTGCAGAGCAACTAAGCCCAAGCAATGCAACTACAGAGCCCTTCTGCGCGCCGCGACTAGAGAATGTGCGGCAGCGAAGCATCTAATGCCACAACTGAGACCTAATAAATAAGCAAAATAACAGCAAATAAATAAGCAAATAAACAGCCAAATAAATAAACAAACCCATCACACACACACACACACACGGCTTCCCTGAAAGCTCAGTTGGTAAAGAACTGCCTGCAATGCAGAGACCCCGGTTTGATCCTTGGGTTGGGAAGATCCCCTAGAGAAGGGAAAAGCTACCCACTCCAGTATTATGGCCTAGAGAATGCAGTGGACTGTATAGTCCATGGGTTTGCAAAGAGTCACACATGGCTGAGTGACTTTCTCTTTCAACACACACACACACACACACACACACTCACAGTATTTCCCTAGTTTGTCCACCCAATGGGATCAGGAGATTCAGATGTGTGTGTGTGTGTGTGTGTGTGTGTGAAGCTGGTGGGGTAACAGGAAAGAGTCCAGCCTGGTAAAATTAGGAACACAGGGGTCGTTTCTTCAGAACCTGGTCCATATGAGCACATCCTGAGAACACTGCGTGCATCGTCTGTAGTCCTCACAGTAACTCGGCAGGATGGATAGGTATTATCCTTGAGAAGGAAGAAACTCTCAGAAAATAGATTTCCAAGTCAGGTCCAGCCTGTTTCCCAGTCTCCCCTTTCACCGCTGCGTCCTGCTGTACTAGCTCATCTCTTCCCTGCTTGGAAGGAGGTGTGCGTGGAAAGAGGGTGACGGCTCTGTAGATTTAGCAGGAAAACAGCAGCACGTGCTGCCGGAACAGAAAGACATTGGAGCCCACAGCCCCTGCGTGCAAAGCCCCTTCAGGGGAGGTGGGATTCTGCACTCAACAACAGAAACATGGATTCCCCCCCGCAGGACGACTTGCACTTAGAAAAATCGAATCCGGCATCCAGGGCACAGGGTAACGCCCTGCCTAATGACGTGGTGAGAAAAACAGGGCTGATTGGGAAATGACCGAGGCCCAGTTTATCAATGGAACAGCTACAGAAACTGCTGTTGCTGGGGCTTGCCGGGGACGGCTGATGCCCAGCAGGTGGATGGGTCCCTGCCTCCCACCTTCCCACGCTCTGCCTTTGGTGTGGGTTTCTTTCTCTTGTCAGTAAGTTTTCATCCACATCTTGGTATGACTTGGCTTCAGATAGATCAGCCCTAAGATGGTAAAAGCATCTGCCTACAATGCGGGAGACCTGGGTTCGATCCCTGGGTCGGGAATATCCTCTGGAGAAGGAAATGGCACCCCACTCCAGTACTCTTGCCTGGAGAATCCCATGGATGGAGGAGCGTGGTAAGCTACAGTCCATGGGGTTGCAAAGAGTCAGACTCGACTGAGTGGCTTCACTTTCACTTTCAGGTAGGATGTAGTCCTTCTTTTCTCCCTTCCAAGCTCCTTTTAAAATGTCCTTCTCTGGTGTGGCCAGAATCAAGTCGCCAGAGCCACAGACGGCTGTGAGAACGGCACGGAGAACCCTGGGGCAGAGACAGAGAAGGGGTTTGAGCCAGGCCTGGTCTCAATCAAGGACCTCTAGAAATTTTTGCATTTGGAAGGAGATGTTTCAGCCTCTTTTCTTTTAAAATCAGACTTTAAAAATTCTTTTTAATTGAAATATAGTTGATTTGCAATGTTGGGTCAGTCTCTGATGTACAGCAAAGTGACTCAGTTATACACATACAGACATTTTTTTAAATTATATATCCATTTGCACTATGGTTTGTCACAGAATATTAGATATAGTTCCTTGTGCTACACAGTAGGATCTTGTCGATCCATTTTATATACATTAGTTTCTGTGCTCAGTTGGTTCAGTCATGCCTGACTCTTTGCGACCTCATTGTCCAAAGCCTGCCAGACTTCTTTGTTCATGGCATTTCCCAGGCAAGAATACTGAAGTGGGTTGCCATTTCCTTCTCCAGGGGATCTTCAGACCCGGGGATCGAACCCTCATCTCCAGTGTCTTTTGCATTGCAGGCAGATTCTTTACCTGCTGAGCTATTGAAGAAGCCCATATCTACTAGTTTACATCTGCTAATCCCAGCCTTCCTCTGCTGATCCTCTCCTGCCCCATCCCCTCCTTCTTGGCAACCACAAGTCAGTTCTCTATGTCTGTGAGTCTGTGTCTATTTTACAGATATGTTCATTTGTGTTGTATTTTAGAAAATCAGACTTTTAGTAATGTTAAGACAGTAATCATTACATATTGTTGTTGTTTAGTCGCTAAGTTGTATCTGACTCTTTCGCGATCTCATGGACTCTAGCCTGCCAGGCTCCTACGTCCGTGGGATTTCCCAGGCAAGAATACTGGAGGGGGTGGTCATTTCCTCCTCCAGGCAATCTTCCCAACCCAGGGATCGAATCCACGTCTCTTGCATAGGCAGGCAGATTCTTAGCCGCTGAACCACCAGGAAGGCATGTCACATGTTGATAAACTGTGACCCTGTAGTTCTGTCCTTGGGTGCCCATGTGTGTCAGCGGCCAGTAGGAGATATATATATATATATTTCTTTCTTTCTTTTTTTTTTCCCCGAGCAAGGCTTTATTGGCCCCCTGCTGCAGCAAACAACAGGTCCCTTGGCTTGTTCACCCCTTGAGGGGGCAGTGAGCTTGTTCCTTATATGACACGAGTAAGGGTATGTCCAGGGTTTGGGCTGGAAGGTGTGGCGTAAGTGGTTTGTCCACTCCTCTGGTGGTGTTGAGTGCAGGTGTATATATTTCTGAATGAATTTCCAAAGAGTCCTTAAAAGTAAAACCCAATCACCAGCTGCAGCCTCTTTACTCCTGAATGAAGCCTGACCACATTCCACAGTTTCTCAGCAACGCAGAGAAGAATGGTGTCAAACTCCAGCCAAAGGGTATCCTATCTTCCAGCTCAGTGCCTGGTTCCTTCTTAGCTTGCTGTCCGAAGACTGCCATGCTGCTCACACATCACAGAAAAAATTTTATCCAAGGGTGGGAGGGAGGGTTCCTCTGCCTATGGGTAATTAAGAGCTTTGGTTCTATTGGGAATGAATTTTGATTTGGTGGGGAGAGAGATTTAAGAAGAAACCACTTTTCCAGCTGTTGTGTGAGGCAGACCATGGTATCACATGGAGCATTCTGTTCCCCTTTGTACACCTTCTTTCTGGCCATCATAGCTTCTTTTTAAAAAATTTTTTGATGTGGACCAGTTTTTAAAGTCTTTATTGCATTTGTTACAGTATTGCCTCTGTTTTCTGTTTTGGTTTTTTTGGCCAAGAGGCACATGGGTTATTAGTTCCCCGGTGGAAGTGAAAATCTCTCAGTTGTGTTCAACTCTTTGCGATTCCATGGACTACAGAGTCCATGGGATTCTCCAGGCCAGAATACTGGAGTGGGTAGCCTTTCCCTTCTCCAGGGAATCTTCCCAACCCAGGGATCAAACCCAGGTCTCCCACGTTGCAGGTGGATTTTTTACCAGCTGAGCCACAAGGGAAGCCCAAGAATACAGGAGTGGGTAGCCTATCCCTTGTCCAGGGGATCTTCTCAACCCAGGAATCGGACCGGGGTCTCTGGCATTGCAAGCAGATTCTTTACCAACTGAGCTATCAGGGAAGAAACCAGGGATCAAATCTGCACTTCCTGCGTTGGAAGGCAAAGTCTTAACCACTAGACCACCAGGGAAGTCCCTATCGTATCTTTCTTCAGATTTCGACCTTTGAGATATTATGAAAATAAATTTCTTGCTTTATTTTCTTGTTAAGTTAGGATGTTTCTATTATTAAAAAAAATTTTTTTTTCTTTCTTACATTCTTCTCCTTCCTCTTAGGTTCAAATCTCTTGTTTTTAAATGGGACTGACACAGACTGGCTCACCTAAGCTCCAAGGTCATCCCCGTTTTCCATAATTGCCTCCATTATAGGGGTTATAAAAGTGAAGTAGTTGATTTTCCAATCTTCCTTGTAGCTCCAAAAATAGTTTGACTCAGTTCTGACCAGTGAGAAATAAGTTAAAATTTGCAGTGTCTAGTTTGACCTTTTCCTCTTTATGCTTGTCTTGAATGGAGGTCTGATGTCTAAGCCTGAATTGCTATTGCTAAGTCACTTCAGTTGTGTCTGACTCTGTGCGACCCCGTAGACGGCAGCCCACCAGGCCCCGCCATCCCTGGGATTCTCCAGGCAAGAACACTGGAGTGGGTTGCCATTTCCTTCTCCAATGCATGAAAGTGAAACGTGAAAGAGAAGTCACTCAGTCGTGTCGGACCCTCAGCGACAGCTACCATCTTAATCTCAGAAAGATGACTTCTGGTATTAGATCAGATTTTAGTAGTTTTTACTTTCTATTTACCTAAGTGCTCGTCTACACTATTTGCTTCACACACACACACACATGCACACACAGCATTCACCATGGCCAGCCACTACTCTAGTAACTGGAGATTCATTAGTAAACAGAGTAGACGAAGAGTCTTGTGCTCAATCTCCTTTCTCTTCTCAACTTTTGGAACTCGCATTAGATACCTGTTCAATCCTGTTCTTTTCTCCTTCCTCTCTCTTAACTTCACTTTCATATTTTTTGTTTCCTTGTCTCCTTGATTACTTTCTGGTGGAATCTTCAGTTCTCTTCTTGTTGTTCAGTCACTCAGCGTGTACGATTCTTTGCAACCCCATGGAAAGAAGCACACCACACTTCTTGTCCTTCACCATCTCCCAGAGCTTGTTCAAACTCATGTCTATTGAGTCGGTGATGCCATCCAACCATCCAACCATCTTGTCTTCTGCCGTCCCCTTCTCCTCCTGCCTTCAATCTTTCCCAGCATCAGGGTCTTTTCCAGTGAGTCAGTTTTTCCCATCAGGTGGCCAAAGTATTGGAGCTTCAACCTCAGCATCTGTCCCTCCAATGAATATTCAGGATTGATTTCCTTTAGGATTGACTGGTTTGATCTCTTTGCAGTCCAAGGGACTCTCAAGAGTCTTTTCCAACACCACAGTTTGAATGCATCAATTCTTTGGTGCTCAGTTTTCTTTATGGTCCAACTCCCACATTCACACATTGACTGCTGAAAAAGCCATACCTTTGACTGGACATCCTTTGTCAGCAAAGTCATGTCTCTGCTTTTTAATACACTGTCTAGGTTGGTTATAGCTTTTCTTCCAAGGAGCAAGCATCTTTTAATTTCATGGCTGCAGTCACCATCTGCAGTGATTTTGGAGCCCAAGAAAATAAAGTCTCTCACTGTTTTCATCGTTTCTCCATCTATTTGCCTGAAGTGATGGGCCCAGATGCCATGATTTTAGTTTTTTGAAAGTTGAGCTTTAAGCCAGTTTCAAGAGGCTCCTTAGTTCCTCTTCACTTTCTGCCAAAAGGGTGGTGTTGCAGGCATCTAAGGTTATTGATATTTCTTCCGCCAATCTTGATTCCAGCTTGAGCTTTATTCAGACCAGCATTTCGCATGATGTACCCTGCATATAAGTTGAATAAGCAGAGTGACAATATACAGCCTTGACATATCCCTTTCCCAATTTGAACCAGTCTATTTTTCCATGTTTGGTTCTAACTGTTTCTTCTTGACCTGCATACAGATTTCTCAGGAGGCAGGTCAGGTGGTCTGGTATTCCCATCTCTAAGAATTTTCTACAGTTTGTTGTGATCCACACAGTCAAAGGCTTTGGCATAGCTAATAAAGCAGAAGTAGATGATTTTCTGGAGCTCTCTTGCTTTTTTGATGAGCCAATGGAGGTTGGCAATTTGATCTCTGGTTCCTCTGCCTTTTCTAAATCCAGCTTGACCATCTGGAAGTTCATGGTTCAAGTACTGTTAAAGCCTGGCTTGGAGAATCTTGAGCATTATTTTTCTAGAGTGTGAGAAGAGTGGAATTGTGTGGTAGTTTGAGCATTGTTTGGCATTGCCTTTCTTTAGGATTGGAATGCGGAGAAGGCACTGGCACCCCACTCCAGTACTCTTGCCTGGAAAATCCCATGGATGGAGGAGCCTGGTAGGCTGCAGTCCATGGGGTCGCTGAGCGACTTCACTTTCATTTTCACTTTCCACTTTCATGCAATGAAAGGAGAAGGAAATGGCAACCCACTCCAGTGTTCTTGCCTGGAGAATCCCAGGGATGTGGGAGCCTAGTGGGCTGCCGTCTATGGGGTTGCACAGAGTCAGACACGACTGAAGTGACTTAGCAGCAGTAGCAGCAGCAGCAGGATTGGAATGAAAACTGACCTTTTCCAGTCCTGTGGCCACTGCTGAGTTTTCCAAACTTCCTGCCATATTGAGTGCAGCACTTTAACAGCATCATCTTTTAGTATTTGAAATAGATCAGCTAGAATTTCATCACCTCCACTAACTTTGTTTATAGTGATGCTTCCTAAGACCTACTTGACTTTGAACTCCAAGATATGTTCTATTCTACTGTCTTCAACTGTGTTTAGTTGAATGTAATTATTTAATGAGTTTTTATTTCGTCTACTATAATTGTTCATTTCTAGTTTTCTTTTTGGGTTCATTTTGAAATCTGCAGTTGTCCTCAGTGTCCATGGTAATCCTGGAACTAATAATATTTGATCAAAGGTCGGTTAACACTGCAGAGATGAAACTGACAGATATGGGGGACTGATTATACCTCCTGTTTTATTCAAAAAGTTCTGCTTTATATTATCCCCTTATTTCTTGACTTGACTATTTAAACATGTTTTACTTATTTTTAACTTGCTTTTATGTTGCTCTATAATCGCTTATTGTTTAGATGTGAGTTATACTACTTACTGACTCTAGTGGCTCTTTCTTTTAACATTTGTGGTCTTCGGGTGCTTTGTAAATGTAAAAACATGAGTTCATTTTTAATAGGAGTTGTCTTCCATAGGAGTCTCTCTTGTACCTGGGATTGAATGAACCCTTAGCAGGCTGTTTTACTTATTTCTCTGCATGGGCCCAAAAGAAGATGAAAATATATAGATGAAATAAAATATTAAGGCCTAACCGAGGGCCACACTAAAATGTGTATGTCTTTAAAATTTATATATATATAATATAAATATATATAATGTGCATACAAATATAGCATAAATATATGTATACATGTATGATATACAACCAGGCATAATATAATGAGGTTTTTTTTAAGAGAAACTCTCAGAAGTATCACTAATAGCTGGCTTAAGGAATTTGGAAGAGCGCGTTAGTGAAGAGTTGAACTCCACAGATGATATATTCTGCCATCAATGTATCTTAAGAATGAAACTTTTATTATGAACAGACACTTTCAAGAACATTTTCAAAGATGTCAAACAATTGCGTAGATTTAGTGGAAGAACTGAAGCAAACGTGGGAATTGAGGCTCATGAAAGTGTTACCATTTATCATGTCAGCGTGTGGGATGTTTCTAATATGGAAAAAGCTTTTAGACGCTGAGAAGTCAGGGACTCTAAGGAGGTTTCCAAGGTTAGCTTTTTAAACCCACCCTGCAATCCAGTGATATAACATTGACTGATACCCTTATTGCCTTGAAGAGCTGCAATCCAGTTAACCTAGGAAAAATTTTAAAATACACCAACAGCATCATCCTTGCCTTTATAGCATATAAAGCATAGCCAGCATTAATTCAGAATTCTGCCTTTAATGCGTGCATTTGCTTTTAATTGTGCACCGCTAAGAGTTCCATGTCAGCTTGATTACTTACCAGTTCTATTTCCTTTGCCAAGTTATCATCTGAGACTCAGTTTCCTTATTTATAAAACCAGGATATTAATTGCAGCTACTGTTAGGGTGGTTGGAGGAATAACTGAGATGCATTTCATGGAGTGCTGGCATGGCATCTGGTCCCCAGAGAGAGTAATTATTATTATTTTGATTTTCAATGTTCCAAGCCAGCCCAATTGTACAAGGTTTTTCCTTTCTTGTAAATTTCACATCAAAGATGCAATCCAAACTTTCAAGTCCCAAGAAGATTTATTTCCTGCAAGAGCCACAGCAAAGTGTCATCCCATTCATTCAGTACCTCTTATGTTATCATCGGCAGCAGCACACAATTTAATGATTCTGTTCTGGGCATGGCGCACGTTTTCAAGTACAGAGAAAACATCCTGAGAAGAGAACCAATGAGGCTGCAAGTCCTCTCGCCCCAGGCTTGCAATCCATCTGCACCATGAAAGGATACGGCCTCTGAGCATTTGAAAACCTTCTGAGGAATGTAGACATAGGCATAAAGCAGACTATTTTTTAAGCTTGCTGACAACCCAGAGTGGAGAGTAGCTGTTGCCAAAGGCCCACAGAGAGAAAAACTGTGAAAAACTGAAAACGTCTGGGCTTTACACTGTCTGCAGTCAGATGCTGCGGATGCAGAGTTGGCGGTTTAAAAGAAGGCCCTAGAACACTGTCTGCAGAGGAGTGCAGTCCAAGAGTCTCTAGTTTTGGGCTCAGATGACTTAGACCAGTTAAGAACAGCTCTGTGAATACCAAGTTAGGATCAGGGAAGTGAGGACAATGATAATCTATTTCACAGAGCCATCCTGAGAATGAATTTCCATGGACCAACTCCATTCATTCACTATTTGCTCAGATATTAGAAGAGACCTTTACTGAGTGCCTCTGTAGGGGTTGCTCATGTGCCTGCACACTCAGTCATGTCCGACTTTTGGGACCCCATGGACAGTAGCCCATCAGGCTCCCCTGTCCATGGGATTTCCCAGGCAAGAATACTAGAGCGGGTTGCCATTTCCTTTTCTGGGGAATCTTCCTGACCAAGGGATCAAACCCATGTCTCTTGTGTTTCCTGCACTGACAGGCAGATTCTTAACCACCTGAGCCACTGGGGGAGGCTCTGTAGGGAGATTATGTGTTAGGGAACTTGGGAAACAGAGATGCAGGAGGATTGGACTCATTGGATCCGTTTGCAAATCAGACTCGAAAATTCTGTAAGTGTTCTGCTCTTTTAACAAGTGTTCCTACTCGTGATTCCAGGGTATGAAATAGTCAGTGGATAGCCGCTCTGGTTGGCATGCTGTTGATGTCTGGAACTGACTTCCTCTTGACTCCCAAGGATGCTCCTGAGTCCATTCCCTGTGAACCCCTGAGCATCCTGGAAGAACTGGAAATCCACCTCCCCACAGTGGGAGCTGCCTCCATGTGTGACTCAATGACATTTCTCATGTTCTGTGTTTCCCAAGCACAGACTTTCAGAATTTAGAGAATCAGAGGGAAATACTAGCAAGGGTGACCCGCCATGGGGGCCATGAGAATATGCCTCAGACCCCCCGACCACTGACAGCTGATTCCTACAGGGGCTTTGAAATCCACTGCTATCTTTGTGTTCAGGCTGTGTTTTCCACGGGTGTTCCTGCCTAGGTCTGACCATGATGCTGGAGATGCTAAGGAGACTAGGGGCTTCTCCGATGGGCAACTTTATCTCATGGACTCACTGATGCCTTGGCCAAATTCTCTTGATTTGATGGCAGATCATCCATGATGCCTCTACATAACCTCCTCTCCCTTTCCCCTTCACTTAATCAGACTCTCATCATGTTCGAATGGCCCCACCAGTTTTTCCCAGCTCCCCCCTCATTTTGCTTGTCTGGCATCTTCCCAATAAAACCCTGGGACATTTAATCCTCCCTTGTCATCTGCTTCTCAGAAAACCTAGACTAATGCACCTGCCAATTGCCTCATCCTGCTTTCCTCCGGGAATTCAGATGGAATGATCCAGCTGCTGCTTGCGGATCCTGTGAGAACCAGCCCAGGACAGTGAGCACCAGGGAGGCTGGCCTGGAGAGGGGGGCTCTGGGGGTCGAGTCAATGGGGGACGGTGGTCCCCCCAGGATGGCGAGTGGAACAAGCCCACCTCTGAAAGGAGAGAGAAGAGCAGGAACTGAGTCAAGTCAGTAGCAAGGAGAGATAGCATGAAATAGGATCAGAAGAGAATAGAATCAGGAGGAATAAATGGACTGAGGAGGGCAGTTCAACACGAAGAACCTCAAGTGCTCAGGGAAGATCACTTTTTGGGGGCGCCTGATGTCAGATATGCAGATGACACCACCCTTATGGCAGAAAGTGGAGAAGAACTAAAGAGCCTTTTGATGAAAGTGAAAGGGGAGAGTCAAAAAGTTGGCTTAGATTTATCTCTG
The DNA here is from genome assembly GCF_000754665.1 of Bison bison bison. Classification (NCBI taxonomy): domain Eukaryota; kingdom Metazoa; phylum Chordata; class Mammalia; order Artiodactyla; family Bovidae; genus Bison; species Bison bison. Next base: position 9,014,330 of record NW_011494951.1, on the reverse strand, counting down.
GGCTTTCTATTTTGTTCCACTGATCTAAATCCACACACATATGGACACCTTATCTTTGACAAAGGAGGCAAGAATATACAATGGATTAAAGACAATCTCTTTAACAAGTGGTGCTGGGAAATCTGGTCAACCACTTGTAAAAGAATGAAACTAGAACACTTTATAACACCATACACAAAAATAAACTCAAAATGGATTAAAGATCTCAACGTAAGACCAGAAACAATAAAACTCCTAGAGGAGAACATAGGCAAAACACTCTCCAACATACATCACAGCAGAATCCTCTATGACCCACCTCCCAGAATATTGGAAATAAAAGCAAAAATAAACAAATGGGACCTAATTAACCTTAAAAGCTTCTGCACATCAAAGGAAACTATTAGCAAGGTGAAAAGACAGCCTTCAGAATGGGAGAAAATAATAGCAAATGAAGCAACTGACAAACAACTAATCTCAAAAATATACAAGCAACTCCTACAGCTCAACTCCAGAAAAATTAATGACCCAATCAAAAAATGGGCCAAAGAACTAAATAGACATTTCTCCAAAGAAGACGTACAGATGGCTAACAAACACATGAAAAGATGCTCAACATCACTCATTATCAGAGAAATGCAAATCAAAACCACTATGAGGTACCATTTCACACCAGTCAGAATGGCTGAGATCCAAAAGTCTACAAGTAATAAATGCTGGAGAGGGTGTGGAGAAAAGGGAACCCTCTTACACTGTTGGTGGGAATGCAAACTAGTACAGCCACTATGGAGAACAGTGTGGAGATTCCTTAAAAAACTGGAAATAGAACTGCCTTATGATCTAGCAATCCCACTGCTGGGCATACACACTGAGGAAACCAGAAGGGAAAGAGACACGTGTACCCCAGTGTTCATCACAGCACTGTTTATAATAGCCAGGACATGGAAGCAACCTAGATGTCCATCAGCAGATGAATGGATAAGAAAGCTGTGGTACATATACACAATGGAGTATTACTCAGCCATTAAAAAGAATACATTTGAATCAGTCCTAATGAGGTGGATAAAACTGGAGCCTATTATACAGAGTGAAGTAAGCCAGAAGGAAAAACACCAATACAGTATACTAACGCATATATATGGAATTTAGAAAGATGGTAACAATAACCCTGTGTACGAGACAGCAAAAGAGACACTGATGTATAGAACAGTCTTATGGACTCTGTGGGAGAGGGAGAGGGTGGGAAGATTTGGAGAATGACATTGAAACATGTAAAATATCATGTATGAAACGAGATGCCAGTCCAGGTTCGATGCACGATACTGGATGCTTGGGGCTAGTGCACTGGGATGACCCAGAGGGATGGTATGGGGAGGGAGGAGGGAGGAGGGTTCAGGATGGGGAACACATGTATACCTGTGGCGGATTCATTTTCATATTTGGCAAAACTAATACAATTATGTAAAGTTTAAAAATAAAATAAAATTTAAAAAAAAGTTGGCTTAAAGCTCAACCCTCAGAAAACTAAGATCATGGAACCTGGTCCCATCACTTCATGGCGGAAACAGTGCAAACAGTGACTGACTTTAATTTTGGGGGGCTCCAAAATCACTGCAGATGGTGGTTGCAGCCATGAAATTAAAAGACGCTTACTCCTTGGAAGGAAAATTATGACCAACCTAGACAGCATATTAAAAAGCAGAGACATTACTTTGCCAACAAAGGTCCGTCTAGTCAAGGCTATGGTTTTTCCAATAGTCATGTATGGATGTGAGAGGTGAACTATAAAGAAAGCTGAGCACAGAAGAATTGATGCTTTTGAACTGTGGTATTGAAGAAGACTCTTGAGAGTCCCTTGGACTGCAAGGAGATCCAACCAGTCCATCCTAAAGAAGATCAATCCTGAGTGTTCATTGGCAGGACTGATGTTGAAGCTGAAACTCCAATACTTTGGCCACCTGATGTGAAGAGCTGACTCACTGGAAAAGACCCTCATACTGGGAAAGATTGAGGGCAGGAGGAGAAGGGGATGAGAGAGGATGAGATGGTTGGATGGAATCGCCGACTCAATGGACATGAGTTTGGGTAAACTCCGGGGGTTGGTGATGGACAGTGAGACCTGGTGTGCTGCAGCTCATGGGGTCGCAAAGAGTTGGACATGACTGAGCAACTGAATTGAACTGAACTGATGTCCACCATCAGGATAATTCTAGAAACTTAAGTGGACCACACAGGGGTTAGTAAGAAATCTTTGGCATGCAGATTTTGATTCAAGGTGGCGGACAAGATCAGGGAGGCTGTAGGAGCTGGTGTGAGTCCTGAACAAGAGCCAGACAAGGGTCAGCAGTGCATAAGCATCACCAACCCTTGACCAGACTGTCTGCCTGAAACAGACAAGGGTCCACCACACCTCTGGAGAGGAAGATGACCTGGGAGATACCGGCAGACAAGTGGCATCGTACCATGATGGAAAAGCATGTATAGTAGGACCAGACACTGGTACATCCACGGGCCGGCACAGCCAGTTGTAACCTGGGAGACTGGGCAAGTTTCTTCATCTTGTTTCACTTCACTTACCCCACTTATAAAACACAGATAATGATACCAACTTTGAAGGTCACAGTAAAATGAGAGATAATATACATATAGTACCTAACACAGTATTTAGTGCAAGGAGATCCAACCAGTCCATCCTAAAGGAAATCAGTCCTGAATATTCATTGGAAGGACTGATATTGAAGCTGAAACTCCAATACTTTGGCCACCTGATGCAAAGAACTGACTCATTGGAAAAGACCCTGATGCTGGGAAAGATTGAAGGCTGGAGGAGAAGGGGATGACAGAGGATAAGATGGCTGCATGGCATCACTGACTTAATGGATGTGAGTTTGAGTAAACTCCAGGAGTTGGTGATGGACAGGGAGGCCTGGTGTGCTGTAGTCCCTGTGGTTGCAAAGAGTCATACATAACTGAGCGACTGAACCGAACTAAACTGAATACAGTATTTGGTATTTAATGGGTGCTCAAAATATGGTGCTTATTATTAACATCAGAAACCAGAAAGTCTGTGTTAGTGGGGATATGTCAGACCAGTTAGCAAGCAAATAGCCCCCAAATTCTGTAATTAGAAGAGTGAATTATTCTGAGTCCCAAGCAGTTTTTCTATACTTTATATTTGACTGGAATTCACTCCTAGAATAAGACTTATTCTATTAATCAGGAACTTCTCATTTGCAAGGCTTTCCATCCAACTTTCAAAACCAAGTAAAATGATTTTCATCAAAAAAAAAATTTTTTTTGTGTTAAGCAGTTGAGAATTTCAAAGGATGCTCTTCTGAACTAGGGGGCTGAATCAAGGGCTCAAATGATGCTCTGAGGCCTGTCCCTCTCTTCCTGAGTCTGAGTGTTGCTTCACTTTCTTGAGGAGGCTTAGATGCCTCAGGGCAGCTCTAGGACTGGAGTGTTTTCCCAGATTATGATCCCAGAGGAAAGAGGGCATCTCTTTCCAGATAATTACAGCAAATGACTTGTGGAATAACTTGTCTGACTGGTTCATATGTCCATCCTTAATCCGTCACTGCGGCCAGAAAGTGGACGCACCTCCGATTGTCCAGGCCTGGCCTGCTGGTCGTCTCTGGAGGCAGGGGTGAGAATGGGTGAGGAAAATTTCCAGAAATGGTTGTTTGGATAAAATCACGTGCCCCGTACATCTGCTCATTAGAGGGCTTTTTTTTTTTTTTAATCTACTTTTTTCCTTCATTATCAAAAATTCCCTAGAGGGCCATATCCCTCCGGAGAAGCAGAGATTTCTCACAATTAGCAATTGGTTCTATTCGCTCTCACAGATGAGGGACCTGCCCAGAGAGACCTTTAGAAATTCAGAGAGAAGAAAAATTCAGACCCTCATCCTTAGAGATGGACATTGGGGTGGAAGCTCTAGTCATAGATTATTTCAAATCAAGGACTTGTAAAGCTCATCTCCTTTCTAGGCGAAGGAATAAAATGTGCCTTCTGGGACTTAACTGTATAAAATGACTGTCGTGAGTGCTTGGTCATGTCCAACTCTTTCTGACCCCATGGACTGTAACCCACCGGGCTCCTCTGTCCATGGAATTCCCCAGGCAATAATACTGGAGTGGGTTGCCATTGCCTTCTCCAGGGGATCTTCCCAACTAAGGGGTCAAACCCAGGTCTCCTGCATTACAGGCAGATTCTTTACCATCCGAGCCACAACTCAGACCAGTTCCTAACTTTTTGGCTTTGAAAAAGCCAAAAGGCAGTGGGTGGTGGTTTTGTCTTTTTCCTTCCCGCCCCTCTCCTGTTCCTGCCCACATTCAGTGATGTGTGTCGTGAAAGGGCCTGTCCCCTCAGGAGCCAGCTTCTGGGGGAGAGGAGAATCACCCAGTGAGGACGCTGGGTGCATCTGTGCTGTGTCAAGCCGCCATGACGCCCTGGCATGAGGAAATGTCTCAGACGTGCAGACGCTGCTGGCTTCAGCCGTCTACTGCTTCTGGCACTAGTACTGTCTTAAACACAGATTATGTAACACTTCATTTATTTATTTACAGTCAATAAATACCAACTTTTAAGAACTAGAAAAAAAATATAAGTATAAAGAAGAAAATACAAGCTACTCATTTTATCCTGTCCCTAAGAAACTGCCACATCTAATATTTTAATAGATATAATCACAGCTTTAATCTATATAACCCCACTTCATTTGAGGGGGGTTTTTAAAGAGCTCACCTAATTTAAAAACAGTAAACCTTGGGAATTCCCTGGCGGTCCAGTGGTTAAGACTCTGCTTCCAATGTAGGGGGCGCAGGTTCCAACCCTAGTTGAGGAACTAAGATACTGCATGCCACATGGCACTGCTGAAAGATTAAAAAATAATAATAATGGGATAAAAATAAAAATAGCAAACCTTTGAAAGAATCTGATTCTTTCATATGAATTAAATATGAAGTACCAGGGACTGTGCTCTTGGGTCACATGAATCTATAACCCTTATGTTAAAGGACACTTTTACCACATACATCTTGTATCCAAGTAATCAGCTTTTTTTTTTTTTTGTCCAGTCTTTCATTATTCTTTCCTGGCTACATGATGACCTTGGTAAACCATTGTCTCATTTCAGACTTTTCTCCTCTCCAAAGCTCACACGGCAACATCTCATTTCAGGCTCCTTTTATGACCTTCTTTGTAACACTTAGTTGCACCTAATAAAAGTTGTTGATTATTTAGAAACGTTGTCCCATTAAAGTAGCACTGTCTAATGAGTTTGGTCAACATTATTTGAGGATATCAAATCAAATCAATTATGAACAACAAGGGCCTACTGTATAGCACAGGTAAGTATTTCCAATATCCTGGGATAAACTTTAATGGAAAAGAATAGAGCAAAGAATGTGCATATGTGTAACTGAGTCACTCTGCTGTACAGCAGAAATTAACACAGCATTGTAAATCAACTGTACTTTTTTGAAGCACTTTTTTTTTTTAAGAGTGTATCTTAGACTAACAATGCGGTGGTCTGGCACCAACAGCCACGTGGACCCAGGATGGTGATGATTCCTAGTTAGCAGCAAAGGGGGTCCTCTCCACAGCACAGTCATCAATGAACATTTCTTCAGCCCTCTAGATTTCAAGTTCTTTGAATCTTGACAGTTTTTAAAAGCCTTGAGGGATTTAAAGTATTTTGATTTTACACCAAGACTCTGAACATATTTTATATGGATTTTATAGTCTCGACTTTGTTACAAGACTCTAGATTTCTCTAATCCCACAGCTATAGATCCACAAAAGCTGTGACCTCCTCTTTTGTGTGTGTGGATAAGTCTTTTCTCACACAAACAGGGTTCACAGCCTACACTGTTTAGAAACCTGCTCATTCAACTTAACAACAAATCATTGTTTACGATGTGTGACAGAAAATGATTCATAATCAGTCAGAACAGAGACTAGCTTTTTATCATGCCTTCTGAAGTGTCCCCAGGCTTCCCTAATGGTAAAGAATCCACCTGCCAATGCAGGGGATGTAAGAGACTCTGGTTCAATCCCTGAGTCAGGAAGGAGCAAGGCATGACAACCCACTCCAGGATTCTTGCCTGCAGAATCCCATGGACAGAGGAGCCTGGTGGGCTACAGTCCATGGGGTTGCAAAGAGTCAACAAGACTGAGCGACTTAGCTGGCACACACACCAAGTGGAGACAGATATCGAAAGGCACCCAATGCCTGGGACAGGTCATTTTTTAAAGCTCTGTAGTAAGGTGTTCCTAGGTCTCACTCCAGGTTTTGTGGACTCCAAAGTTCTTAGTGAAGCCCAGGTCTTCTTGAAATCCTTCAGGCCAGAGGCAATTAACCAAGCGTCCCTCCCTCCTCTAGGTGTTGGGTTAGAGCAGTCCACATCATATGGGCTCCCCTGAGCGTGAATTTGGAGGGGAGACAAGTTGTGGAGCAAAGACAGGTGACCGTTGCTCAGCCTGGATGACAGGAGAGCATCCAACTGAACTCGGGGTCGGAAGTCTGCCCCATGAGGAGATCGGAAGTACACTCTTGGGAGGGAGAAGCTGGGAGATTTTTGGAGAGGAAGAGAGCAGTGTTCCAGGATGACGGAATGGAGAGTCTGAGAATCTGGAGGGAAGAGGGAAGAATTAGGAACAAATGGCAATTAGTTTCTGAAGGGCATCCAATTCCATAGCACAGGAAGCAGAAGGATGGGGAGTCAGATGGGACATCCTGGAGACATATGACACAAGGGGACATTCCGAGGAGCCAGAGTTGACTGGTGACACCGTAGCCTTTCTCGGAGCTCGTCACTGCTGTGTGTCAGCTGGGTGGTGTTGCTGGAGGGCAAATCGGGCTTTGAGAGGGGGTCTAAGAGATGACCCAGATACTTTCTAATCCTGTGAAACACACTCTTCCTAAAAACCACAGACGCAACTAGAGCTTCTTTCCTTAGTTTTACAACAAGTTGGTGTTTTCCCTTTGGCCAAACACCAAAGAATATTATTTAATCCCTGTAGAACTGTGCATAGAACTCAGCTTGGGCTCAGCACGGCTCTCGTTCAACTGCCATTCATCTGCCAAGCTAAAGGAAATTTAACTTGCTCTTGGGCATTCACGTGGCAGAAAATAGAATTTTGAAAAGTGTTGAAAAACATCTTTAAAAATAAATAAAGTCTATGACCCACATTGGGTTTTAGAAATGAAAGGGACTCAGGGCCAGCAAGCATATATTTCACTTTTCAGATAAAAAATGGTGGCAAAGAGAGGTCCGGTGATCTGAGCCTCATCTCCTGGACAATGAGGGCCAGACCCAGGACTGCTGGAGCAGGCCTCCTGACTCCCAGGCCACCGTCTTTCCATCTGATCTGGGCACTTCTGGGAGCAACTGCTAAGAAATAATAGCCATGTATTTCATGGAAATTCACATTAAGTCCAAGCAATCAGGGTTTCCTTGGTGGCTCAGATGCTAAAGAATCCACCTGCCAATACAGGAGACCAGGGTTCAATCCCTGGGTTGGGAAGATCCCCTGGAGAAGGAAATAGCCACACATGCTAGTATTCTTGCCTGGAGAATCCCATGGACAGAGGAGCCTGGTGGGCTACAATCCATAGGGTCACAAAGAGTTGAACATGACTGAGCGATTAACACTTTCTATTTTTCTCAAGCAATCAAGTATCTGAAGAGCTGTATGTGTTGGAGGCCTTTGTCCATGCTCTGCCTCTCTTTGGGAGGCTGATTTTGCATCATCCACTTGGCTGTCTCAGCTGAAATGGTATATCCACAGAAAGACCTCTGGACATCCAATCTAAAGTTGATCCCTTGGGACCTTCCTGGTGGTCCAATGATTAAGGCTTCACCTTCCAATGCAGGGAGTGCAGGTTCCATCTCTGGTCTGGGAGGTAAGATCCCACATGCCTTGAGGCCAAAAAAATCCAAAACATAAAACAAAAGGAATATTGTAGCAAATTCAATAAAGACATTAAAAATGGTCCACATCAAAAAAAGAATCTTAAAAAAAAGTTGATCCCTTATTATTACATCCTATGGTGCCCACTCTTTCCTTCAAATGCTTAGCCAAGTTCATGGGTGCATGCACTGGTCTATTTCCTCTTTCCCTCACTGAGCTGTATATTCTGTGAAGTCATGGACCAAGACTTTCCCCCCAACTCCTCCACCTTCAAGGATGTGCCCACCAGCCTCCCTTGTCCATGGAATTCTCTAGGCAAGAATACTGGAGTGGGTTGCCATTTCCTTCTCCAACATTCAAGGATAGTGCCTGGCAAAGACAGTGCCTGGCGTGGCATTCTCCACCTGCCCCTCTGCACCCACCCCCTTCTTCTTTCTGTTCTGGAACAGAGAAGTTGACTTTCATTGCTGTTGTTGTTTAGTCTCTCAGGTGTGCCCAACTCTTTGTGACCCCATGGACTGTAGCCCGCCAGACTCCCCTGTCCAAGGGATTTCCCAGGCAAGAATACTGGAGTGGGTAGCTATTTTCTTCTCCAGGGGATCCTCCCAATCCAGGGATTGAACCTGTGCCTCCTGCATTGGCAGATTCTTTACCATTGAGCCGCTGGGGAAGCCCGTTACCTGCATCAGTAAGACCTCTGATTTCTGGTCAGGTTCTGACAATGAGAGGGGCAGGCAGGAAAAGGGAGAGGTCTGTTTTCCTTCCTCTGCCCCTTCTCAGGTAGGTCCAGGAGTGCTGGCCGAATCTTTCTATCCCAAACCACAGGTTCAGTCTTTGGCTCTCTCCTGGAGCTAACCACTTTCTACCCCAGCCACTCCTGGGTGCTGATCGTGGTAATGGCTCTCCTCTGTGGTCAACAGCGGTTAGGGTATCACACCATTGTTTCATTTTTTAATCCTATCCAAGTCTTTGGGTGGGCTTCTCTGGTGGCTCAGATGGTAAAGAATCTGCCTGCAATGTGGGAGGCCTGGGTTCAATCCCAGGGTTGGGAAGATCCCCTGCAGAAAGGAATGGCTACCCACTGCAGTATTCTGGGCTGGAGAATTCCATGGACAGGGGAGCCTTGTGGGTACAGTCCATGGAACTGCAAAGATTAGGACACAACTGAGTGACTAAGTACTTATATAAATTTTTCTCAGTGGCTCCATCTGAATGTGCTGTCTCTGACTTGCTGAGATTCCTAGTGGATGCAGCAGTTTTTTTTGATAAGATTTAATCACATATATGAAAATGGAAGAAAGATCAGACATGTTCTGTAGAGCTCCAGGAAGGAGAACCAAGACCACGGGGCGGGGGGGTGGGCAACTTAAGTGAAACGTAGCATCAGGTTTAAAGAAAAAGACACGAGGGAGATGTGAAGGGAGATCACCAAGGAGAGTGAGTGGGTCTCAGAGGCAGGAAGGAGTTCAATAGCTACTTGTGAAGTGAAACAGGGTCAATCATTTCCACGCCATGAGATCACATATCAAGGGCACAGGGCTGGACACAGATCTTGGTGTAAAAATGTGAGTCTTTGGGGCTGGTCTACCCACGTTCCATGGGAACTGCTGTATCAAAGACTTCCTTTCCTCTGATAAAAACAAAAAGGTCCAGACTCAATGATGTATAAGAGCTCTTTCAACTTTTAAATTCCCCAATTCAGCGTTTCCGCAATGTGGGCTGGCTCTGGGATGGCTTTAGGACTCTTAGGAAGGATGGAAATAATCTCAGAAGAAGGGGCCTTCGTTTGAAAGCATCTTAGCACCAGTTAAAGCTGTCGTTTTGTCAGATCTCCTCCTGAATAACTCTGCCTCTCCCCTTGACCTTGAACTTGAGGTCAGACTTGCTTGCCCAAGTACCACGCAAAGAGTCCACCCAAAGAGAATGCTGGGTTCCTGCAGGCAGAGACTGACTTCTCCCACATGGAAACTGGCACATACAAGGTGCTTAAGGAACATTTAGAGACTGCAGGAAATAAATGTTTGTGGCAGGATTTCCTGGCTCCTCGTGGCCACTGCCTTCAATCCCGTGTTGATTCTGTATTTTCCTGGCTCTTAACCCCTTTTGACTAAAGTTTCTATTTCCGGCTCCATATTCTCTCCTTGGACCCAGGGATGGGTTTGACTGCTCTGAACTGGCCCTTGATAATCGCCATCTGTGTAATCTACATTCACCCACTGCCTCTGCATGCTGTAGGGTGCTACAGCCCAAACGCAGCCTTTCTGATGGCACCCAAGAAGCAAATGATATAAATGGATCTCCCTCTTTCAGCCTCATCTGATTTCTGACCTTTACTTCCTCCCTAACTCACATTTTCTTAACTTCTACAGGAAAGGTGTAGGGTTCGATGAACAATTAAAGTGTTTGTGTGCATGCGCGCTAAGTCGCTTCAGTCATGTCTGACTCTTTGCCACCTCATGCATGGACCGTAGTCTGCCAGGCTCCTCAGTCCATGGGGTTCTCCAGGCAAGAATCTGGAGTGGGTTGTCATGCCCTCCTCTAGGGGATCTTCCCAATCCAGGAATTGAACCTGCATTGACAGGAGGGTTCTTTACTACTAATGCCACCTGGGAAACCCCAGTTAAAATACTTAGATTATTTAAATGTCTTTGGCAACAAAAAACCATAATTATCTGTCCTGAGAAACTGTCACACACTGTCATAATAGCTGCTCAACACATTTGGTAATAAAGAAACTGCTGTGCATTCATCAGGGCTTCCCTGGCATCTCAGGGGTGAAGAATCCTCCTGCCAGTGTAGGAGACATGGGTTTGATCCCTGGGTTGGAAAAATCCTCTGGAGAAGGAAATGGCAACCCACTCCAGTATTGTTGCCTGGGAAATTCCATGGACAGTGGAGCCTGGTGGGCTACAGTCCATGGGGTTGTAAACAGTCGGACATAACTGAATGACTTAACACACACATACAATATGGTATGTGTTGTTACAACTAAAATGACCCAAATAGAACAATAACATCTTAAGGGGATAAAAGAAGCTATCTCCATCGCCTCTGGTGGCCAGTGATGACTATGGCAAAATTATGGTCTGTTCTTCCAGCCTGTGCTGTTTTTGGCAGAAACTCCAATTTATGACCTTTCTAAATTAAAGTTTTCCCTTGGAGAAGGATTTTAAGAGGAGAATTTAACAATGAGGAAAGAACAGATAGGTTTCTGCCCTGTAGAACATGCCAGCTACATCATGTCCAAATCCTCGCGTAGGGAACGCTCCCCCTAATTAACCAGCAACCTCCCGCATCCCAGCAATTTGGTTCTCCATCAGCTGCTGCCCAGGGCGTGTGAAGTGAGGAAAGCATCAAGTGGTTTCCTAGTTGTTTTGATCATTTCTCTAAGAGATATCATCAAAAATATAATAGGGGAAAAACCAAGGCAAGTTCAACTTCATTTTGCCCTCTGTGGTTTTTTGCTCCAATTGGTATCTGCCTTTTCTTCTGCCACATGCAGGATGCAATGAACTGGCCAATGTTACGACAGCTGAGACGATCAGCCAAAATATGGGAATCTCCAAACCCATGTATCTGGGAGAATTCCAAAGGCTACTTGGAATCGTTTAGCACGAAGTTTGCTGTTAAATCTAAATGCTCTATTACAATATAGGACCAATATGGCTAAATTAACGTGTAGATCGGTCCATTGTCAAAAGCATGAGCATTCATACTGGAGTTGGGAAAACCAGGATTAGAAGTAGCAGGACTTGGTGTCAGTCCTTCACAGAACAAAGGCCCCTGACCTTTATAGAAGAAGAATTTTCATTTCTCTCGCTTAGCTTGGCTGGGGGCGGGGATGATTGAGAAAGAGGCAGATGTGTGTGGAGATGTAGGTTCTGCTACCCTCAGTTAGTGTGACTTTTTGACCACGCTCTTTCAGTATGTTTCCTCCTTCATAATCTAGTGGTGGCAGAGCCCACATCAAGAGTTTTGTTGTTGTTGTTCAGTGGCTAAGTTGTGTCTGATTCTTTGTGACTCAAAGGGCTGCAGCAAGCCAGGCTCCTCTGTCCTCCACTATCTCCTAGAATTTGTTCAAGCTCATGCCCATTGAGTTGATGATGCTATCTAACCATCTCATCCTCTGTCACCCTCCTCTCCCTTTTGCCTTCAATCTTTCCCAGCATCAGGGTCTTTTCCCATAAGTCGGTTCTTGGCATCAGTGGTCAAAGTACTGGAGCTTCAGCTTCAGCATCAGTCTTTCTAATGAATATTCACAGTTGGTTTCCTTTAGGATTGACTGGTTTGATGTCCTTGCAGTCCAAGGGACTCTCGAGAGTCTTTTCTAGCACCACAGTTCAAAAGCATCAATTCTTCTGTGCTCAGCCTTTTCCATGGTCCAACTCTCACATCCATTTATGACTAGTGTAAAAACCATAGCTTGGACTATATGGACCTTTGTTGGCAAAGTGATGTCTCTACTTTTTAATATGCTGTCTAGGTTGGTCGTAACCCTTTGTCAAGGGTTACAGACAGATGTAAGTGGGTTCACAAAGACACAGTATCTGGATCAATGGCTACCACTCAGCAGATGTTCAATAAATACTATCTTCCTCCCAGAGATGAGCAGTGGAGACCCAGAAATCTCCATCTACAGGATTGATCCCTCTGAGAGCTTTAGAAAGCCAGTGTAGGTGTGCTGGAGATAGGTGGTCATATGGCAGGAGATCACAGTGTTCAGAGACCCCAGAGAAGGTGACATTGCAATCTCCTCCCTTCCCAGAGGAGGAGGAACTCAAGCCTGCAAGAAGGGAGTGACGTGTCTACTGCCACTCACCTACAAAGTGGGGGAGCAGACACCCAGGTCTTCTCTTTTGTAGCCTACTACACCACTGATTCGGAGAAGGCAGTGGCACCCCACTCCAGTACTCTTGCCTGGAAAATCCCATGGACGGAGGAGCCTGGTAGGCTGCAGTCCATGGGGCCGCTAAGAGTCGGACACGACTGAGCGACTTCACTTTCACTTTCATGCATTGGACAAGGAAATGGCAACCCACTCCAGTGTTCTTGCCTGAAGAATCTCAGGGACGGGGGAGCCTGGTGGGCTGCCGTCTATAGGGTCACACAGAGTCGGACATGACTGAATTTACTTAGCAGCAGCAGCAGCAGCACACCACTGATCGAGTATATGCTAAATGCCAGATGGCGCAGTGGTTAAGAATCCACCTGTCAAGGCAGGAGACCACTTGATCAAACCCAGTTTGATCCCTGGGTTGGGAAGATCCCCTGGAGGAGGAAATGACAACTCACTCTAGTATTCTTGCCTGGGAAATCCCATGGACCAAGGAGCCTGGGAGGCTACAGTCCAAAGGATTGCAAAGACTCAAACACAACTTAGCAACTAAACAACAACAAAAAAGTCAGATGTTTACAGAAGCCCCATGAGAAGGGCTTTGTTTTGACTCAGCTGAGGCCACTGAGGCTCAGACAGGTGAAGTTACTTGCCCACACTGATTCACTGGGTAGAGCATCCTGGTCCTTGGACTATGAAGCTTTAGTTTATCACATTTTTCACCATCAGAAAGAGGCACTGTGAGTCACCAGTACCTTCTAGTTCCAGGACTCAAATCTGCAGCTAGACATCCAGCTATGAACTAAAGTATAGAACTAGTAAGCCAAGCCTTTTCTGTTCATTTATTTCAAACCAGATGCAAAAGTTCAATCAGCAAGAACACCTCCAGCCAGCGTAAGGTCTGCTTCCTGTCTGTCTTTTTAGACCATGTTTCTCCCGATGAGTTTCAAAGGGGCTCTGAGCCCAGAATCGTTGGACAGAATAACCAAGCGAACCAGCTTCGTTCCCACAAACATTGTGTCCAAGTCTCTATGAGGTAACCTCAGTTCACCATCCACTTGAGCCCGGAATGACCAAGCTCCGGGGAGCCTCCCACCCCCACCCCCACATGCCTACAGCAGAGCTGGCATCTGGATGCCCAGATGGAGGGGTGGGCAGAGAAACAGTCCAGCACATCCTTTGGCCAGTTAATGCAGTCTTTTAAAGAGTTCTCTGGGAGCAGCTGTGCCATCAGGGAAGATCTTGGCAGACGACAGCAAATCAGAAGATGTGATTGGCAGCCTGGGCAGCTTTTGCCTCCTCCTCCTCTCTTCTGCCCAGCTTCAGACCTGTGACTTTCTAAAGAAAGGATTCTGGCCCAAATCTGTACCCTAATTAGGCACCGCAGTGGGGTCAGATGGTACCATTGTGGCCTATAGTTCCCAGCCCCTATTTTCTGCCGGGCAGCAGAGCACGGGAATAAAACATGTGGCAGCTTTGCCATTTCATAGCAGAGTGGCCTTGGACAAGCTTCTTATCTTGCTTAGACCTCTGGGTCCACATCTCTGATAGTGATAACAGCTGTACTTACTTCAGAAATGCTGGAGGGAATTAAATGAGCTTTATGCATGGACCCCTTGGGACAACCCCAAGTCCACTCGAAGTGCCACGTGCCTACGACGCACACTATTATTACAGCCTCTCATCAGTGAAATGGGGGTGACAGCAGTATGTATGTAGGGGTGTTGTGAGAAACACATGGCTGGGGGTTTCCGAAGGACCTGCCACAACGCAGGTGCTGGGAGGTGAGGGTTGGGTCTCAGGCAGAGAGTCTGATCAGGGAAGCCTCTGAGAGCACTGGTTTGGGGAATCTGGAAGCAGACACCCAAGTTTTTTCTCCGTCAATTACCACATATGAATAAATGTTATGTAGATCAGGAGATTAATGAATGCAGCTTACTGTTTCAGGAGATGATTCTTAAGGATTCTTAAGGAAAATGAAGAAGTCAGGTAAGCAGCAAGGGAAGCAGAGGTCAGGAGTCCTGGTTTGGGGTGGACTCAACCATTCAAGATCGGTGTAGCCTTGGGCAAACCTCTCGTCCACTCAGACTTCACTTCTCTCTTCTGCCAAAGGAGCATCTAGCTGATGCCCCCACGTTCCTTCAAATGCGCATGTCAAATAACCTTCCCTTTGGGCAGTGCTCCCATCCACAGCTGGTGGCAATGAAAAATGAAAACGGTTTGTGAAAATGAAAAAGTCTCTCAGTCGTGTCCGACTCTTTGCAACCCCATGGTCTATACAGTTCATGGAATTCTCCAGGCCAGAATACTGGAATGGGTAGCCTTTCCCTTTCTCCCGGGGTTCTTCCCAATCCAGGGATTGAACCTAGGTCTCCCGCATTGCGGGAGGATTCTTTATCAGCTGAGCCACAAGGGAAGCCCAAGAATACGGGAGTTGGTAGCCTATCCCTTCGCCAAGGGATCTTCGCGACCCAAGAATCGAACCGGGGTCTCCTGCGTTACTGGAGGATTCTTTGGTTTGGCAACATCTAGTTCACACGAGGAGAATGCACATGCCCATCTCCACGGCAGCCTGTGTCCCTAACTTGGTGTTTGTTCATTCTGCAAATGGGGTTTGAGTTCTCGTTATGTGCCGGGCACCGTTCTAAGAGACACTGATGAACAGAACTAATAAAGCGTCAGCTCTTAAGGGGCGGGGTAGACAAACAAAAAGTAAGGTAGAATAAGCAAGTGAATAAGACCTAAGAGGAGCTGAAGAAGAGGGAGGGTTGCGATTTTAGATGAGGCGGCTGGGGAAGCCCCACGGCAAGTAGTGCGGTCGTGAGTGATACCTGGCACGCAGTAGTTCTGGGCACAGGCTAGATGAATACATAACTGAATGAGTAGAGCCTGAATCCTGAAAAGACTGATGTGGACGCAAATGTGGATAGTCAGTATATTTTGTCTGAAATG
The DNA here is from genome assembly GCF_000754665.1 of Bison bison bison. NCBI lineage: Eukaryota > Metazoa > Chordata > Mammalia > Artiodactyla > Bovidae > Bison > Bison bison. The sequence goes on along the minus strand of NW_011494951.1, from coordinate 8,998,648 downwards.
AATTAGCTCTGACAGTTTCCAGAGCAAGACTGAAGTGGTTGCATTACCATTATTTAAAACCTGAGATGCTCACGGGGAAATAGGAGCCAGGTTCTCCTCCCAAACCAGGCCAAGTGATGGAGACCCGGAGCAGTTAGAGGCGTTATTTGCACATTGCTGCCCCCTCGTGGTTGTATAAAATATAACCACACCTCTACATCGTGGAGAAGGAAATGGCAACCCGCTCCAGTATTCTTGCCTGGGAAAATGCCATGGACGGAGGAGCCTGGTGGGCTACCGTCCAGGGGGTCGCAAAGAGTCGGACACGACTGAGCGACTTCACTTTCACTTTCTACATTGTCTAGTTCTAAGGGAAAATATGGTGGCTCAGATGGTAAAAATATCTGCTTGCCATGCAGGAGACCTGGGTTCCATCCCTGGGTTGGGGAGATCCCTTGGAGAAGGGAATAAGAACCCACTCCAGTATTCTCGCCTGGAGAATTCCAAAGACAGAGGAGCCGGTGGGCTACAGTCCATGTGGTCGCAAAGAGTCTGACACGACTGAGTGACTAAGCACAGTACAGGGTAAAACATGCCCGTGGGTATGCCCCACCATCGCTGGAGCAGAGAATGTTGAAAAGAAGACCAGCTATTGTGAAGTTTTGCAAGGGTAATTAATTTTAATAGAGTTACTTTAATAGGGGAGAAGTGACTGCACAGGTTTAGATGGGAACACCTAAAACCATCAAAGTGGTCTAAGTGCCTGAGGGGTACGCATAACCTGATAGAACACTTCCTTGATCCTTGATCCTTGCTTTGATAGTTGCCTTGAGCCTTGCTTATTCAATATCAAGTAGCTGACAGCATAGAGGTAGAAACTTAATAAACAAGAACCTCATGCTTTATACATATTTTTGGCGAGAAAGTTAACAGTAGGAATGAAGATTGATTGAAAATCTAAGCCCTTCAGCATCTCCTTCAACATAATAAGAAGATAAGGTGATAAAGATATGAGAAAATCAACTGTCACTTCATAAACTTCTCTGAAGGTACTAGTCACTCAGTCCTGTCTGACTCTTTTCGACCCCATGGACTGTAGCCCATCAGGCTCCTCTGTCCGTGGAATTCCAGGCAAGAATACTGGAGTGGGTTGCCATTTCCTCCTTCAGGGCATCTTCCTGATTTAAGGATCAAACCCACGAGTCCTGTGTCTCCTGCACTGCAGGCGGGTCCTTTACCTGCTGAGCCCTCAGGGAAGCCAGTAACAGACCATGTCAGAGCAAATACCACCTGTCACGAGTTTACAGGGATCATGATGGATCAGGGTTCCTAGGAACCTGAGATATTTCCCAGCCCCTAAACTCCAGGAATGTTTCCTAGGGAATCTAGGTATGGACTTCAGGGAACCTCTGGACTTTTCTTTGGGAGTCCTGTTCCCAGAGCATTTAGGGAGGTATCAGGTCCAACTCTAGGCCAGTTGTTGAAGGAGAGCTCTCCATGAAATAGGAGGGTCGTGTCCACTTACCACTGTGGTTCTTTGGGCTGGAACATTGTTTCCTTTATTACACACTTTCCTCATTTTACCTCTTATCAAGGTGATCAGTAATCAGGTCACTTCTGTTACTAACTGGACTTTTTAGCCACTCTGAACCTCTGTTTTCTCACCTAATGGAAGAAGAAAGGATAATCTACTTGCTGCTGTTGTTTAGTTGCTAAGTCATGTTCGACTCTTTTGTGACCTCATGGACAGTAGCCTGCTAGGCTCCTCCTCTGTCCGTGAGATTTCCCAGACAGGAATACTGGAATAAGTTGTCGTTTCTTTCTCCAGGGCATCTTCCAGACCCAGGGATCAAACCTGAGTGTCCTGCATCAGCAGGCAGCTTGTTTACCACTGAGCCACCTGGGAAGTCTGGATAATCTACTAGATAAGACATGAATCAAGACATGAACAAGAATAGGCTCCTGAAAGAAGTACTGAAGTGAAGTCGCTCAGTCATGCCCGACTCTTTGCGAATTCATGGACTGCAGCCCGCCATGTTCCTCCATCCATGGGATTTTTCCAGGCAAGAGTATTGGAGTGGGTTGCCATTTCCTTCTCCAGGGGATCTTCACAACCCAGGGGTCGAACCTGGGTCTCCCGCATTGCAAGCAGACTCTTTACTGTCTGAGCCACCAGGGAAGTACTAGCGATAGATTAATAAATGCTTTTAAGAGCAAGCTTGTTAAAATTGATATCTATATAAACTTAGAAAGCTCTCAAGATTCAAAAGCAATGTGAAGTCTTCTCTGATGAATTATTCCTGATGCTAGGTTCCTAGTAAGCTATGAACAATCTATCAAATAGTGAAAATTTACTGATGGGCTTTGTCCACTTTTTTTTTTTTTCAGGTATATTTCTGTCAGAGAGTAATTTGAAAGCCATTAAGGAAGAAAATTCTACTTTTTTTCGTGTTTGAAGATGACACTGCTGACCCCATTTTTCTTCACATTTAGACTAATATTCTATTATAAAGGTCGATGTTTCTGTACTGAACTGCCCTGGGTCTGCTTCTCGGGGTTCTTGTTTGCAGAATCAACTGCTTGTCTTCTTTTCTTCAAATCTGTAAACTTCTTATTTTTATGACTACAACAGTAAGACATGATTACTGTAAATAAAACTGGAACAAGGACAGAAATGCATGGCCTATAAAAAAACGTTTTCCCTAATTCCAAAGTTCTCTCAAAGGGTTAGCGTATGATAGTGTTCACTGTATTTAATGCATAAACTGATGTGTATGTGTGATTTAACAGAAATGCGATCATACTAACACATTTTTCTGGAATCAGATATTTTTAAAATTTGTATTTATTTCGTTAGTTATTTATGGCTGTGCTGGGTCTTCGTTGCTGCTCCTGGGCGTTCTCTAGTTGTGGTGAGTGAGGCTACTCTCTGGTTTGCGGTGGGCAGGCCTCTTATTGCGGTGACTTCTGTTGAGGAGTGTGGGGTCTAGGGCACGTGGGCTTTGGTGGTTGTTGGGCAGGGGCTCAGTTGCTCTGCTCTTGTGGGATCTTCCCAGGCCAGGGATTGATCCCATGTTCCCTGCATTGCAAGGCAAACTCTTAACCACTAGACTACCAGGGAAACTCCAGATTTTTTTTTAACTTTACATATCAGAGATAAGTTCTACATCAATCTGCCTCTTCTCTGTCTCCCTGCCTCTGTGCAATTGTTGCAAATTCCACAGCGAGGTGTGTGTGTGTGTGTGTGTGTGTGTGTGTGAAGTCACTTCAGTTGTGTACGACTCTTTGTGACCCCATGGACTGTAGCCTGCCAGGCTCCTCTGTCCATGGGATTCTCCAGGCAGGAATACTGGAGTGGGTTGCCATGCCCTCCTCCAGGGGATTACCTGTTATAAATGCAGCTTGCCAGCCAGATTGCCTGCTACCTTTAAGCAAACCGGATATGAAAGATCTCATTCATGCAAAGTATCTCAAAGCCTGAAGGAAAAGAAACAGTGAGTGAGGCCCTCTTTTGAGACTGCAGAGCAGTGCGCAGCTGTGAGTGACTGAGCCGTGGAGGGTGGAGGCCCTGGAGGCACCGTGGACAGTGTTTCTTAGCAACTTAAACATGAATGGTACTGTGTTATTCTCATCTTACCCGTACGAATCACAGACTTTATGTTACAAATTTACACAGTAGTCATTTATCTCTGATTTGTATAGTTTCCTTTCATGGAAGAGTTAAAGGGGAGGTAGGTCCGTTATTAGTGTGACATGTAGGTATCGGGCTGGCCAAAAAGTTTGTTTGGGTTTTTCCATAAGATGCTGAAGTGAAAAGTTAACGTCGCTCAGTCGTGTCCGACTCTTTGCGACCCCATGGACTATACAGTCCATGGAATTCTCCAGGCCAGAATGCTGGAGTGGGTAGCTTTTCCTTCTCCAGGGATCTTCCTGACCCAGAAATCGAACTGGGATCTCCTGCACTGCAGGTGGATTCTTTACCAACTGAGCTATTAGGGAAGCCGAGAAAGACTCAAACAAACATTTTGGCCAACCCAATATATGAACTTTGAAGGTAGTTGACAATGCGATTCATGGGGTCGCAAAGAGTCGGACACGACTGAGTGACTGATCTGATCTGATCTGACAATTTATTCTCTTCAGGGTGAAAATATGCCTACCACTCTTTAACAGGCGTATAGTAGCATTTTTATTTAAGTGTAGCTGACTTACAGTGTTAGATTAGTTTTGAGTGCACGGCATAGTGAATCAGGATTTTTACAGATCAAAGTCCACTAAAAGTTATTACAAAACATTGCCTATAATTTCCTGTGCTGTACCATATATTCTTGTTGCTTATTTATTTTCTACATAGTAATTTGAATTTCGTAACCTCATATTCCTATCTTGCCCTTCCGCCCATGCCTCGTCCTCCCTGGTAACCACCAGTTTGTTCTTTGTATCTGTGAGTCTGTTTTTGGTTTGCTATACACATCAGTTTTATTCATTTATTTATTTTTAGATTCCACATATGATGATATTATAGAATATTTGTCTCTCTCTGTCTGACTTATTTCACTAAGCATAATATTCCCTAGGTCTATCCATATTTCTGCAAATGGCACAGTTTCATTCTGTTCTGTGACTAAGTAGTATTTCACTGTGTGTGTATTTATTTTCTTCATCCCGTCCTTTATTGATGGGCACTGTGTTGCCCCTGTGACTCAGCTATCGTGAATAGTGCTGCTATAAACTTTTTGGTGCACAGATCTTTTCAAATTAGTCTTTTTTTTTCCTGTGTATATTCCCAGGAATGGAATTGCTGGGTCATATGGTAGTTCTACATTTAGTTTTTTGGGAACCTCCGTACTCTTTTCTGTAGTAGCATAAAACCAATTTATTAATACATTGTACCAACAGTGTGCAGGGGCTCCCTTTTCTCCACATCCTTGCCTACATTTGGCACTTGTAGATAGCTATTTTGGTCAGTATGAGATGATTTCTCATTGCTTATTTGATTTGCATTTATCTAATAATTAGCAATGTTGAGCATCTCTTCATGTACCTGTTGACCATCTGGCTTCTTTGGAAAAAAGTCTATTCAAGTCTGCTGCCTATTTTTTTGTTTGGGTTGGGTATTTTTGATATTGAATTATGTTAGCTGTTTATATATTTTGCATATTAACCCCTTGCTGATCATATTTTTATCTCCCCTTCGATTCTAGATGACGCTCTTGCTGAATAAAGTATCCTACGTTGCAGAATTTTCCCCTTCAGCACTTTGACTATATCTTGCCACTCCTTTCTGGTCTGCAAAGTTTCTACAGAGAAATCAGCAGATAGCTTTATGGGGATCCCTTGTAAAATACCCTTTGTTTTTTCTTGCTGCCTTTAGAATTTTCTCTTTATTTTTAACTTTTGCTATTCTAATTATGGGCTTTCCTGGTGGTGCAGATGGTAAAGAATCCACCTGCGATGCCGGAGACGCAGATTCGACACCTATGATACGTCTAGGTGTGGGTCTGTTTGGGTTCATCTTGTTTTGTACCCTCTGTGCTTCCTGTACTTGAATATCTGTTTCCTTCTTCAGATTTGGGCAGTTTTCAGCCATAATTTCCCCCAATACATTTTCAATCCCCTTCTCTCTTCTCTGTCTGACATCCCGATAATGCAAATGTTGGCACACTTAATGTTATCCAAAACTCTCTTAAGCTGTTTTCAATATTTTGATTTGTTTTCTTTTTCCTGTTCTGACTGCGTGATGGCCATTATTCTATTTTCCAGATCACTTATGTGTTTTTCTGTATCACTTAGTGTCCTATTCATTCCTCTTATCAGTTCTTGAACTCATTAACTTCATTTCTGATTGAGTCTTTTTTACTATTTCAAGCTCCTTGTTACATTCTTCACTGTATTTATCACATTTACCCTAATTTGGTTAACATGTTTATTGCCCATGCATTGAATTCTTTATCTGGGAAATTGTTTATCTGTGTTTCATTATTTTTTCAGGAGTTTTCTTTTGCTCTTTCAAGTGAGAGCAGTTGGCCTGCCTCTTCATTTCGCTTGACTTTCTCTGCCTCTGTGAATTTAGGTGTGATGTTGACAGGGTGTTCTCAGGTGGAAGCATCCCTACACCGACTGCATGCGCCCAGAGTCCCTGCTGAGAGAAGTGGACTAGACTGGACTTGGAGGAGTCGCATCCTTTCTCAGGGTGTACTGGCAGTTGGTGCCTTGGTAGGGGGTGGGGCTGGAGAGGGGGCTGCTAGGATGCAGTACTTTAAGGCTTCTCCTCTAAACCTTCTACTGGCCCTACGCTAGCTTGGTTTATAAACCGCCACGGGGTTGGCCGCGGGCAGAGTTCGGGGCTGCCCTCAGTGCGCTGTCTGCGCAGCATCTGCAGGTTTTTTCTCTCATTCTTCTCAGAGTGAGCATCACATGGAAGTCGCCTCTTTCCTTCATCACTGCCCCAGCCCCACCACCCCTCCCTGGCGGGGAGCCACGCCACAGGGCTGGCCGGGCTGGCGTGCATTCCCCAGGTGTGACTGGTGGCGGAACGGTCGCGGCCACAGTTCTGGGCGGCTTCTGACGGGCTGCTTGAATCAGTGCCAACAGTGGCCGCAACATCCCCACCCAGACTCTCCTCTGTGTCCACGGCTGCGTGTTCGCCCCAGTTGCGGCTGCCCCACCTCCAGCGTGGCTCTGTGATGTGGGCTGCAGCGAGCCCCCCGGCACCACCGGAAACCTGGCAACCTCTACAGCAGACCTCTAACAGTGCCTCTCTACCCGGCCAGGGGGCAAGCCGGCGCACGTGCCCCTCGTGTGCGAGTCCAGGCTTCCCACAGCCCTCCTGGAAGTCCCAGGGGACCCCCAGATGGCCGAGGAGGCTTGTCATTCTCTTCGTAGCAGACCAGGACTGGGCACCCAGTCTGTGTCTCTCACCGCTCACTCCCCGGGTGGAGCCCAGAGAATACTCCCTTTTCCTCTGAATCCCTTCCCAGAGACACACGTGCGGACCTGATAACTTGTCTTTCCTTCCTGCCGATCACCTGTGGCTCTTTCTTACAGCTTGGGTTGTACTGGAGTCTTTCTGCCATTTCTGAGTGCATTTTCAGTGAGGCTTGTTCTCAGGCAGATGTACTTTTGATGTGTTCGTGGTGGGGAGGTGAACTCCATGTCCTCCTACTCCTCCATCCTTATCTATCCCCCAAGAGATGGCCAAGAATCACAGACTTTAGTTGGTGGGTTCTTACAGTTTATACATGAGGCTTCAACGTCATTTATTCAGTCAACAAACATCTTGAAGTGTCTGCATGTGCGTGTCTGCGTGCTCAGTTGCGTCTGCCTCTTTGCGACCCCATGGACTATAGCTTGCCAAGCTCCTCTGTCCATGGGATTTCCCAGGCAAGAATACTGGAGTGGGGTGCCGTGCTCTCCTCCAGGGGATCTTCCCGACCCGAGGATCAAATCTATGTCTACTGTGGCTCCTGCATTGCAGGCGGATTCTTTATGGCTGATCCTCCAAGGAAGCCCCCCAAACTCCCAGACAGCAGCAGATACAAGCCCGAGCATCCTCCTGTTCAAACACTGCAGTTTACCAGGTACTCCTTGCTTCATTCCTGTCAACATCCCCATAGCTGAGCTTCTTGGCTTCAGATTGGATTTCCTTTTTGAACTCAACTTCCTTGGCTTTGACCCTTAGTTCTTTCTGAGAAAACTGACCTTTCTTTCTTTTTTTTTTTAAGGTCATTCCTGGTGTTTCTGTTCTGACTGGAGGCTCATATCCAATCACTGAGCCTCTTGGATGAGGCTGGACACGGCCCTCCCCACCCCCACCTTTCACCTGGTGAATTCAGAAAATAGAGATGAACTGCAGGCTTCCCTGGTAGCTCAGACAGTAAAGAATCTACCTGTAATGCAAGAGACTGGGGTTTGATTCCTGGAATGGGGATATTCCCTGGAGATGGAAATAGCTATCCTATCCAGTATTCTTGCCTGGAGAATCCCATGGACAGAGGAGCCTGGCAGGCTACCATCCATGGGGTCACAAACAGTTGGACAACACTGAGTGACTAAGACACTTGGCAGGCTTTTGAAGATGCTTCAAACACCATGTGTTAAGAATAATTCCACTTAATTCTTTCTGGTCCAGATCTTGTTTTGAACCCAAATGTCAGGTGAGGCTGTCTTTGGCGATGCAAATGAAAAGACTTGAATTCCATTCTGTCCACATAGAGTTCTTCACCTTTTCCAATCTCTGAAGGGAGTGTAAGGGTGAAGGAAGATGGGTTCCTTTAAGACTTTTTCAACTGTCTCTAAATTTTCCATTGCATCTATGCAAGTTTGATTTATAAATTGTCACTGTGTTTGGCTAAACCCCATCTTTGTTCTGTTCCATGTGGAGTCACCTCCTTCCTGGATTTCCATCAAAAGTCTCCACTAACATAAGATCTAAGTGACTAAATCTGACTTCATTGGTTGCTTGGTCTGATGGTGAAAGGGATTCTATAACAACAATGCAAATCCCTTAAAACTGAATTTTAGTCACAAAAATCCTTTCCTTAAATGTCTTTTAGCCACTTTGTCAAGCTGCTTGGGTATTTTCTCTCTTTCCTTCCCATTTCTTCATCTTTTTTCTTGTCTTCTCGGAAGGAAAAAAACCCAAAGCTTTCTCCATCTTCTTGATCTTAGCCAAAAGGCCTAGAAGTGATTTTCTCCATCTTCTTTTGCAGAGTAACCCAACTCATTCCAACCCACTCCAGTATTCTTGTCTGGAGAATCCTATGGACAGAGGAGCCTGGAGGCTTACAGTCCATGGGGTCACAAAGGGTAAGACATGACTGAAGCACGGCATAACCAACTCATTCCCAACTCCTCCCAAGTTCAAATCCAGACCATCCTTCGCATGTTGAAGACTCATGTACCCAACACTGTTCTTAGTTGCAGGTAATAAAGATGGATTCTGGATGAATTAAGCAGAAGAGTGTATTGAGGGGAAATGAAAGAGCTCAAGAACTGACAAGGCTGTTGGAGACACAGGCCCAGGAAATGAACAGGCAAAATTGAGGAGTCTGGGAGACCAGAGTGGAATCACATAGAGCCACTGCTGGACGGCAGATGGCCTGCTGGCAGTGCCACCACCACCGTGGGTCTACTGTGACACCAGCTCCTTGTAGGCTGGTCCTGGCTCCCATGGGGACCCATAGACATAGAAGGGGTTTATGATCCTGGAGAATCAAAGACAATGACCACTGGCCACCATGACTCATTAAAATGCTTTGGTAAAAGAAGAGCTGTCAATTCTGCATCTCTTGCTATCTGTCCATCATTCCTCTCATCCAAGGTTCTGTAAGAGAAGTTTTCCTGCACAGAAACCTTTCCCACCAAGGGATCTAATTTGTGTTCCTCTTTTGCTGCACATCTGAGGCTAATACAACATTGTAAGTCAACTATGCATGCATGAGTGTTAAGTCGCTTCAGTCATGTCTGACTCTTTGTGACCCTATGGATTTTAGCCCACCAGGCTCCTCTGTCCACGGGATTCTCCAGGCAAGAACACTGGAGTGGGTTGCCCTGCCCTCTCCAGGGGATCTTCCCCACCCAGGGACTGAACCTGCATCTCTTATGTCTGCCTGCATTGGCAGGTGGATTCTTTATCACTGATGCCACCTGGGAAGCCCCAAGTCAACTATACTCCAATAATATTAAAATTAAAACAATAAGAAAGATTAAAAATAAAAAAATTAAGTAGTTCTTCTGTGTCTCCTATCTGCCTCTAAGAAGGAAGAATTGGCTACAATCATTTTCTTTCTTTGTTTTGGCTACAGTCTGCTTTTTTAAGTATTCTGTTGCCCATGACTCTACTTTTACCTACTCCAGTCTCCATGAGAACCCTATGAAATAAGTGCTATTATTCCTATCTTACAGATGAAAAATCTAAGTCTTGGGAATATTATATGATTCCACCAAGGGTAAACAGCTAAAAAAAAATGGAAATAGATTTCAAACTCAGGGCTGTCTGATTCCAATGTTCATGTTCTTTCTTTAAAGTCATTTTATATTAGTCAAAACTATGAAAAATATGTCAAAGCTATGCAAATATGCAAAATTTGACAAAAATGTGTTTTGTCAAAACATATTTCTACCTCTACATCTCTAAATAAACTGTTTACATTGCCACTGGTTGATCTTTTTCAATCTTCACCCTCTTACTTCCAAACACTGGTTTAGGTGTTTACTGTCTTCCCAACTCTTGCCTCTGCATGGTTTTACTATCCCACCATTATAATTCTGCCCTAATTTGCTTAGAAATGGATATCAATATTCAATGGATATTTTACAATGACTATGAAAATTCTGTTGACAGTTAAGCCATGGAGTATACTATAATGCTATTGTAAGTGATACTATTTCTTGGATATCATTTTCTATCTGTTTTTTGTAGAAATGCCAGGCTGGATGAAGCATAAGCTGGAATCAAGATTGCGGGGAGAAATACCAATAACCTCAGATATGCACATGACACCACCCTTATGGCAGAAAGTGAAGAGGAACTAAAGAGCCTCTTGATGAAAGTGAAAGAGGAGAGTGAAAAAGCTGGTTTTAAACTCAACATTCAAAAAACTAAGATCATGGCATCCAATCCCATCACTCCATGGCAAATAGATGGAGAAGCAATGGAAACAGTGACAGACTTTATTTTCTTGAGCTCCAAAATCACTGCAAATAGTGGCTGCAGCTATGAAATTAAAAGATGCTTGCTCCTTGGAAGAAAAGCTATGACCAACCTAGACAATGTATTAAAAATCAGAGACACTACTTTGCCAACAAAGGTCTGTCTAGTCAAAGCTATAGTTTTTCCAGTAGTCATGTATGGATGTGAGAGTTGGACTATAAAGAAAGCTGAGCACTGAAGAATTGGTGCTTTTGAACTGTGGTGTTGGAGAAGACTCTTGAGAGTCTCTTGGACTGCAAGGAGATCCAACCAGTCTATTCTAAAGGAGATCAGTCCTGGGTGTTCTTTGGAAGGAATGATGCTAAAGCTGAAACT
>NW_011494951.1:8962983-8987540 GCF_000754665.1 Bison bison bison | reverse complement strand
AAGGAGATCCAACCAATCCATCCTAAAGGAAATCAGTCCTGAATATTCATTGGAAGGACTGATGCTGAAGCTGAAGTGCCAATACTTCGTGCACCTGATGTGAAGAGCCAGCTCATTGGAGAAGATTCTGATGCTAGGAAAAATTGAAGGCAGGAGGAGAAGGCACTGACGCAAAGGACATGAGTTTGCATAAGCTCCAGGAGTTGGTGATGGACAGGGAAGCCTGGCATGCTGCAGTCCATGGGTTCGCAAAGAGTCAATTGATTTTTGTGATACTGACCACATATTCAGCAACCTTGCTGTATTAACTTATTAATTTCCATGTCTTACAGGTATTTCCTTTGGCTTCTCTACTTACCTTTGAATAGTGGTGGTTTTTCTCTCACTTTCTAATCATTGCTACTTTTTCCCTTAAACTTTCTTGAGATATAATTCATAGACAATAACATATATACATATATTACTTGTATAACATATATAAAAGTATATGTTTATATAACATACTTTAATTTATATATACAATGAATAACTTTTAAATGTACAATTTGGTGAACATGGGCAAATGTGTGTGCCCAGGGGTGTTACACAAAAGAAGATATAGACCCTTTCCTGTCCCCCTGGTTAGCCACTAATGTCCCACATCTTTAATCCCAGGAAACCATTGATCTATGTTTTTCTTTTCTAGAATTTTCTGCTTTTATCATCCTCTTCATTTATGATGTTGGTTTTTTAACCTTCTCTTTTTGTTCATTCTTGCCAGAAGTTTATCAGTTGTCTTAGTCTTTTCAAATAGCAAACTTTGAACACTGTTGATTCTGTTGTATGTCTGTTTTCTATTTCCTTGGTTTCTGCTCTGTTATTTCCTTCTTAGGATTTAATTTACTGTTTCTTTTTTTTTTCCCCAAACTTCTTGAGATTGATGCTTAAATCATTGATTTTAAAATGTATTATCTTTTCCTGATAGACTATAAATTACCCTCTAAATGTAACTTATCTACATTCTAGAAATTTTGATGTTTTATTATTATTAATTTCAAGATTTTAAAAAATTTTCATTATGATTTCTTGTTTGACTTGGGAGTTAATTCAAAAGAATACTTTCTTATCTTCAAATATAAGATTATTTTCTAGTTATCTTTTTGTTATTGATTTCCAGCTCATTTCTACTATAGTCAGACTATACTATTTGTGATTTTAATCTTCGAAAAAATTTTAGGTGTGCTTTATTTAAAAATGTTGGCCAATGCTTCACACGTATGCATGACAGCGTGTGTATATGCAGTTATTGTTTGTGTCATTCTGTGTAAGTAAACTAGATGGGTTGTGGTTGTCATGTCGTCAAATACTTTATATTTGTACTGCTTTTGTCTATTTGTTCTATCAATCACTGAGAAAGCTGATTAACACCCACATTTGAAACTTCCCTGATGGTCCGGTTGTTAAGACTTTGCCTTCCAATACAGGCGGTTGCAGGTTCAATCCCCGGTCAGGGAGCTGAGATTTCACACGTCTCACGGCCAAAATATCAAAACACCATACAGAAGCAATATTGTAACAAATTCAATAAAGACTTTAAAAATGGTCCACATCAAAAAAATCTTAAATAAAAGAAAACAATCCAGCATTTTGATTTTGGATTTGCTTATTTTTCGGTTTAGATCTGTTTATTGTTACTTCTCTAGATGTCTTGAGATCATTTATTTCATGTTTGTTTACAAGTACTACGTCTTCCTGGTAAATAAAACTTTCATTTCATAAAATGACCCTATTCCAATTAGTAATTTTCTTGTTTTAAGGTCTATTGGTGAGCAGGTTAACAGGAAGGACGACCAGAGGTCCCCAAGCAGCACGAGGAAATAAACTGCAAGTGGCTGACTTTTTTTCCCTTCTCTACACAAAATTAAAAGAGGCTTCTTTTAATTCTGTGTTGACGATACCTGGTTCCGCCTGAACTTTTCTCAAACCTTGAGCTAACCAATGCATATTTCTTATGGAAATACTTTTTCTTAAGCAATGTTAGTGAAATGATGTATTTGCTCTGGAATCTGCCTTTCTTCAAATGCTTCTGCCTAAGACTAACCTTTTTTCTTTTCTCAAACCTTGGGCTGATAAAGGCTCAACAACCCAGTATTCATGTCAATTGTTTTATGGCCGATGATGACACACCTCATGCCATTCTATCTCAAAAATCTCTCTCTTGTGGAAGAGAGGCCTGGTGAAACTCCCTCAGCCTTGAGAAGTCTTTCTTATCTGATTACCAGCTCTCTAACAGACATAAAACGCCTTGCTAAAAACTAGCAGGGGAGCATTTTCTGTCCCCTTCTTATGTCTATGTCAGAAGCTCTCCCTATCTCTACTATACGTTAATAAAACTTTGTTACACAAAAACCTCTGGGTAATCAAGCCTCATCTCTGGCCCCAGATTGAAATCTCTCCTCCAGAGGTCATGAATCCCAGCATAGCACATGGCTCGCAACAGCAACCTTTCACCGGGTCGCACCAGTTTCTTTTTAAATACAACTTGTTGAGGTATAATTTCATACAATTAACTCACCTTTTATAAGTATTGTTGCTGTTGTTCAGTCATTCAGTCCTGTCTGACTCTGCAACCCCAGGCTGCAGCATGCCAAGCTTCCCTGTCCTTCACCATCTCCAACTGGTGTCCGTTGAGTCGGTGATGCCATCCAACCATCTTGTCCTCGGTCATCCCGTTCTCCCAACTTTTATAAGTACACAATTTAATTAATTCTGAAAAAATGCATATAGCTATGTATGCACTACTGCCATCGATATAGAGAACTTTTCCTTCAGTCCAAAATGCTCCCTCTTGCCTCCTTGGAGTCAATTCCATCTAAATACTTGCCCCACCTTTTTCTCTTCTTTACTACTTTCTTTAAAAAATTATTGCAATCTCCTCTCCTATTAGCATGTTATTATAATTTACTTGGGCTTCCCGGGTGGCTCAGTGGTAAAGAATCCATTCGCTTGCCAATGCAAGGAGACATGGGAGACACAGGTTCAATCCCTGAGTTGGGAAGATCCCCTGGAGAAGGAAATGGCTATCCACTCCAGCATTCTTGCCTGAGAATTCCAAGGACAGAGGAGCCTGGCGGGCTACAGTCCATGGGGTCCCAAAGAGTCCAACACAACCGAGCATGCATGCATAATTTTCTTACTGTACTGTAACTTTTTACACTATGCACAATTGTTATATAAAATGCATATAATGAGCTTTGCTAAAGAAGTAATAAACTACTGACATTTTCTTTTATTGGTTACTATGAGCTTTATATGGTTTTATGACTTAAAAAATCTGATCTAAATAATTGTCTCTATCATGTTCCAGTCCATATAAGGATGAAAAACTCTTTAACTGCACTTACCTATTCTACCTATACCTGACAAACCTGTTGTAGAACAAACCCAGTAAGAAATTTTATATTTATTTGTCCATTTATTCATTTAGAGTTACACATAATTATTTTCTCTTCCATACAGCTTCTATTTGTGACCATTTTCCTTCATTTTGGTATTTCTTTTAGTCTGTTGATGACAAATTCTATTTTTGTCTAAAAGTATCTTCATTTTAATCTTTTTTTTTTTTTTTGGAGGGTACATTCCCTGGGTAGAAGATTTTGGGTTGACAGTAATTTTATCTGCCACTTTGAAGACATCATACTGTTTTTATTTTTATTTTTTGGCTCTTATTATTCTGGTGAGAGTCAGGTGAAGGTAATTTTATTTTATATCCATCTCCGTCTAGTCAAGGCTATGGTGTTTCCAGTGGTCATGTATGGATGTGAGAGTTGGACTGTGAAGAAAGCTGAGCTCTGAAGAATTGATGCTTTTGAACTGTGGTGTTGGAGAAGACTCTTGAGAGTCTCTTGGACTGCAAGGAGATCCAACCAGTCTATTCTAAAGGAGATCAGTCCTGGGTGTTCTTTGGAAGGAATGATGCTAAAGCTGAAACTCCAGTACTTTGGCCACCTCATTTGAAGAGCTGACTCATTGGAAAAGACTCTGATGCTGGGAGGGATTGGGGGCAGGAGAAGGATGGCATCACTGACTCAATGGACGTGAGTTTGGGTGGACTCCAGGAGTTGGTGATGGACAGGGTGGCCTGGTGTGCTGCAATTCATGGGGTCGCAAAGAGTCGGACACAACTGAGCCACTGAACTGAACTGAACTGATCTATCTCCCTTTTTGATATTTTCTCTTTTTATTTGGTTTTTATCAGTTTTATAATGGTATTATGATTGGGATTTATACTGTCTTTTAAATCTGTGGTGAAGTATCTTTCTATAGTTCTAAAATATATATCTTAGCTATTATTTATCTTCAGTTTTCTTCTGCCCCATTTTTTCCCACTAATGTTTTAAAATGGGTATGTGCTACACTTTATATGGCACAAATGTTTACTTTGACTTAACTTGCTAGCAAGTCTTTCTAAAGAATTACCCCAGTTCTTATGGGAAAAAATTTATGGGGCTTCTATTTTCCTGTTCTCTATATTTTTTACTGTTCCTGTAACAGATTACAACAAAATTAGTGGCTTGAAACAGCATATATTTATTGTCTTCCAATTCTGATTAGAAGTCCAGCACATTGGGATAAAATATGTCTCACTGGGGTAAAATCAAATAGAGCTGTGATACTTTCTGGAAGGTCTAGGGGAGAGTATATTCCCTGACTGTCAACATTCCTTGCCTTATGACCTCTCTCCTCCATCTTTAAAGCCAAAAACGTTGGTCCACTGGAGAAGGGAATGGCAAACCACTTCAGTATTCTTGCCTTGAGAACCCCATGAACAGTATGAAAAGGCAAAATGATAGGATACTGAAAGAGGAACTCCCCAGGTCGGCAGGTGCCCAATATGCTACTGGAGATCAGTGGAGAAATAACTCCAGAAAGAATGAAGGGATGGAGCCAAAGCAAAAAGAATACCCAGCTGTGGATGTGACTGGTGATAGAAGCAAGGTCCAATGCTGTAAAGAGAAATATTGCATAGGAACCTGGAATGTCAGGTCCATGAATCAAGGCAAATTGGAAGTAGTCAAACAGGAGATGGCAAGAGTGAATGTCAACTTTCTAGGAATCAGCAAACTGAAATGGACTGGAATGGATGAATTTAACTCAGGTGACCATTATATCTACTACTGCGGGCAGGAATCCCTTAGAAGAAATGAAGTAGCCATCATGGTCAACAAAAGAGTCCAAAATGCAGTACTTGGATGCAATCTCAAAAACGACAGCATGATCTCTGTTAGTTTCCAAGGCAAACCGTTCAATATCGTGGTGATCCAAGCCTATGGCTCAACCAGTAATGCTTAAGAAGCTGAAGTTGAATGGTTCTATGAAGACCTACAAGACCTTTTAGAATTAACACCCCAAAAAGATGTCCTTTTCATTATAGGGGACTGGAATGCAAAAGTTGGAAGTCAAGAAACACATGGAGTAACAGGCAAATTTGGCCTTGGAGGACAGAATGAAGCAGGGCAAAGGCTAATAGAATTTTGCCAAGAGAATGCACTGGTCATAGCAAACACCCTCTTCCAACAACACAAGAGAAGACTTTACACATGGACATCACCAGATGGTCAACACCGAAATCAGATTGATTATATTCTTTGCAGCCAAAGATGGAGAAGCTCTATACAGTCAATAAAAACAAGATCAGGAGCTGACTGTGACTCAGATCATGAACTCCTTATTGCCAAATTCAGACTTAAATTGAAAAAAGTGGGGAAATCCACTAGATCATTCAGGTATGACCTTAATCAAATCCCTTATGATTATACAGTGGAAGTGAGAAATAGATTTAAGGGACTAGATCTGATAGAGTACCTGATGAGCTATGGATAATCCAAGATAGTCTCCTTGTATTATTAGCCTCATAAATCCATCTACAATTTTAACTCTCCTTTGTTTTATAATCTAACATTTTCATAGGTTGTGGGGATTAAGGTGAGCACATGTTTGGGGAGCCATTATTCTGCAGAACTCATTCTTGTTTTACCTGGATTTACATTATATTAAGGAAATTATACAATTGTCAGTGAAAATCAGGTTTGGGAGCTGTTAATAGCTGAATGTTTGTGTCTAAATCATGCCCTTCCTGAACCACCAAATTTGTGTTGAAGGCCTAACCCCTAGTATGTCTTTTTTTTAAATTATTTGTTGGGGTTAAATTGCTCTACAATGTTGTGTTAGTTTCTGCTGTACAACAGAGTGAGTCAGCTATACACATACGTATATCCCTTCTCTCTTGGGTCTTGCTCCCCACCACCAATCCCACCCCTCTAGGTCACCACAGAGCACCGAGTTGAGCTCCCTGTGTTATACAGCAGGTTCCCACTATCTATCTGTTTTACACATGGCGGTGTATATATGTCAGTCCTAATCTCCCAGTTCATCCCGTTTCCGTGCCCCCACGTCCACGTCTGTTCCATATTCCTGTCCTGGAAATAGGTTCATCAGGACGGTTTTTCTAGATTCCACATGTAAGCATTAATATGGAAGCAAAAATAAACAAATGGGACCTAATTAAACTTAGAAGCTTTTGCACAGCAAGGAAAACCGTAAATGAGATGAGAAGACAACCCTTAGAAAGGGAGAAAATATTTGCAAATGAACCAGCTGACAAATAGCTCATGAAGCTCAATATCAAAAGCAAAACACAAGTATGTCTCTACTTGTAGAGAGCACCTCTAGAGAAGTAATTAAGGTTAAATGGCTTTCCAGATGGTGCTAATGGTAAAGAATCCACCTGCCAATGCAGATAGACATAAGAGATGAGGGCTCAATCCCTGGGTTGGGAAGATCCCCTGGAGAAGGTCATGAAAACCCACCCCAGTATTCTTGCCTAGAGAATCCCAGGGACAGAGGAGCCTGGTGGGATACAGTCCATAGGGTTGCGCAGAGTTGGATATAACTGAAGTGACTTAGCACCTATGCACGAGATCATAGGGTGGGGACATGGTCTGGTGGTGTTAGTGTCCTCATTAGAAGAGACACTGAGAGCTTGAGTGCTTGCTTGCTCTCTCTCCCCCTCCTCTCTCCCTCTCTGTCCCCACTTGCCTGCAAAGAGCAGGTCATAGAGTACACACCAAGATGGTGGCTGCCTACAAGCCAGGAGAAGGGACGTCACCAGAAACTGAATTGCCTGGATCTTGTAACTTCTAATCTCCAGAACTTTGAGAAAATTTACATTTCTGTTCTTTAAGCCACTCAGTCTATCATATTTTGTATGACAGCCAGAACTAAGACAGGAGCAAGCACCTCAGATCCTTGGTCAGTAAGACACTAAGTGATGGGAACAGAAATACACATAGAGAGTTGTCCATATATAGATATGGAATACAGCCTCAGGTGGATCTTTTAAAAAGGAAATGAAGAGGAGTATTTAAGCCAGTGAGTTGGTGAAGAGAAGGTTAGATGAGGGAATGTTGTGTGTGTATGTGTATTTTGTTGTGAATGTATTTTTCACTCTTCCATAAAACTTTTGTTAAACTTCCCTTAAATATTTGAAACCCTAAATCTACATGTAGAATTAAATTGCAAACAAATGGATGGTATGAATATGGACATTTTCCTGGTGAGTGTCTATGGCTTTCATTACATTGGAAAGAGGTTTTTGATCCAGAAAGATTAATCCTTGCTGTGGCCCACCCTCTGTTTTTGTTATTCAGAAACAGCCTGCTTCCACTTATTACATTCCATATCTTTGAGACACAGCAGGAGTTTATGTCTGATAGATTTTTCAGCCAACTCATAGCACATCCCGTAATGCCTGGTACATACTTTGTGCTCAATAAATATTAACCCATGTTTAAGTTTTAAATTAATTTAGACCATTGCTTTTGAGAGTTGCACAGTTGCAGACTTAATGATTTAGCCAGATTGCTTTAGTTTCAGTTACTTTACTCTCCAAAAGCTAAATACATTTATAATAACATACTGCTCACAGAGCTACTTGGCAAATGGCAGCTCATCATCCTTTAAGGGGAAAAAACTCTACTTCATTTTTTTAAAAAAGCTTGTCTTGGGATTTTTAAGAGGTGTTCCAGGGCTCTGTGGTCAGATTGTACTCATGTTTCCAGCTCCAGTGCCACACTCTAGATCCAGACCCGGCGCTGACGTGCTGTTGAAAATATTATCAGTGGTAAGGGCCCTGCCGCTGAGAACTTTATTAACACAAATGAGGGCCCCTAGGATGAACTCTGAATAGGAAGTTTATTGATTACAAGCCTCCTCTGTCTAGAAATTTAAACAGCCTTGCCATTTAGATTCATTAGATTTGTGACTAAACCACTGAAATAATACTGTCCTGTTGCAACAGTAATGGAAGAGTTGCTGGGTTTTGCTTCTCCTGCAACTTCCCGCCGGAGCTGATGAACACGGCCAGGCAGGGTGCTTGCAATTACCGCACGGTTGCTGGCTTGCTTCTCATGTGTGTGTTGGAGCAATGCGGGATGACACACCATCTCCTCGGTCTCAGAAGAACCTTACATTTTTTTCTTCTTTGGTGCTGAGAATTCCAGAATTATTGCCCAAGAATTAGATCATTACCAAGAACTTAGGGGTTATCTCATTCAAACTCCTACCTAGTTAAACATTTTCCTTTCCTCTCATCTTTCATGAAGCAGTTTTATTCAGTTCTCCATATGCATCTGTGGTGTAACTCCTTGGCCATCTCTAGACCCACTTTGTGAGTTCTCTAAGAGGGATTTGCAGAGCACATCAATTCCATTCCCACCCAAGTTATTTGGGACTCAAAGCTTTTTGGACCCATGATGCTGTTACTGTAAATTTTATTCCAAGCAATTAGTATCCATTTGCACTGGGTTTCTCTCATTATTCATGTGTAATATTTATGGGGAAACCACTTACTAGGTTGTTTTTATAATAACTTTAATGGAGTCATAATTCACAAACCATACAATTCATCCATTTAAAGTGCACAATTCAATGGTCTGAGTATATTAGAAGACTTGTGAAACCATTGTTGTTCAGTTGCTAAGTTGTGTCTGACTCTCTGTGATCCCATGAACTGTGGAACACCAGGCTTTCCTGTCCTCCACTATCTCCCAGAGTTTGCTCAAACTCATGTGCATTGAGTCAGTGATTCTTTCCAACCACCTCATGCTTTTTTGTCCCCTTTTCCTCCTGCCCTCAATCTTTCGAGCATCGGGGTCTTTTCCAATGAGTTGGCTCTTTGCATCAGGTGGCCAAATATTGGAGCTTCAGCTTCAACATCAGTCCTTCAAATGAATATTCAGGATTGATTTATTTTAGGATTGGCTGGTTTGATCTCTTTGCACCAAGGGACTCTCTAGCACCACAATTTGAAAGCATCAGTACTTCAGTGCTCAGCCTTCTTTGATGGCCTGATTCTCTTTTTTCATGCAAAAGGAAGCTCTGTGCCCATTATCAGTCACTTCACAATTCTTCCCAACCTCACCTCCACAGCCCAGGAAAGCACCAATCTATTTTCTATCTCCATGGACATTATCCTGGATCAGTTCAGTTCAGTCACTCAGTCGTGTCCGACTCTTTGCAACCCCATGGACTGCAGCACACTAGGCTTCCCCGTCTATCACCAGCTCCCAGAGCTTGCTCAAACTCAGGTCTATCGAGTTGGTGATGCCATCCAACCATCTCATTCTCTGCCATCCCCTTCTCCTCCTGCCTTCAATCTTTCCCAGCATCAGGGTCTTTTCCAATAAGTCAGTTCTTCACATCAGGTGGCCAAAGTATTGGAGCTTCAGCATCAGTCCTTGCAGTGAATATTCAGAACTGATTCTGGGTACTTCTTATAAATACAATTATACAATATGTTTCTTTGTGATTAGCTTCTTTCACTTCTGTTATGTTCTCAAAGTTCATCCATGTTACAGCATGTATTAGTTTTTATTTTCTTTTCATTTAAATTTACTTTTAAAGTCACTTTCAAATGGTTTGTTTAAAATGATAACCTGTGCTACAATCTGGAAAATCACACCCCCTCCCTGGAAAGAATGACTAAATCTGCGTCAAATTCTTTTCCCTCCTTTCAAAAATGCAATGCTCTCAGGTGACCTCCATCACTTTGAAAATCAGTGTTAATTGAGTCTATTTCAGGCTAATGTATCTTGACAAAGAGTTCTGCTTTGTTCCAAATACAGTCATAAGATGGTCTCGCGTAATATGGGAGTCCTTGTAAGCCCTTGAAAACAGAGCTTCCTTTGTTCTGAGGGAAAACTCCCATATCTTTGGATAAGTGTTGTATATGGTGGAAATCAAAGGGGTTGCATGATCTTGAAGTCAGCTTGGTGCCGGAAAGTGGCATTTCTTGAACACTAAACAAAAGCCAGGTACTGTGCTTGGCACGCTCTCCATCTTCTCTAACTTCATCTTCACAACATCCTATGAAGCAGAAAGTACTTTCTTCATTGGATAAATAATGAAACTGAGTGTTCAGTTTGAGAGCCAGGTCGAGGTGCCTCTGGTTCCTCTCACCTTTCTGCTGCACATTAACTCTAATCTTCTCTCCCACCTGCCTCACGTCTAGCAGTGTGCACTCCGTCTGCCGTGAGGTCCAGTCCAGAGTTCCATGTCTCCCTCCCTGAACGAGCAATGAACCTGAGTTTACACTTGCACTAGGAAAGATGCTTTACCTCCCGGAGTGTTACTTTTTTTTCTAATGAGAGACTTACCTTGCAGTCTGCCTGCAATGCAGGAGATATGAGTTCCATCCTTGGGTCAGGAAGATCCCCTAGAGAAGGAAACAGCAACCCACTGCAGTATTCTTGCCTGGGAAATCCCATGGACAGAGGAGCCTGCTGGGCTACAGTCCACTGAGTGGCAAAGAGTCGGACGTGACTGGGCAGCTAACACACACACACTGGTAAGTGTCTTGCCTAACACCGGAACTAAATTTTCTTTTTTAGCCTCATCATTGTTTTTAGTTAACTGCTATTTTCATTGAAATAAAAATAAACCTTATTTTATTTCTGGGTAATTAACCTTATATTTTTTATCATTTTTCTTTTATATTTCCAACTTCAAGATATAATTGACACATAAAAATTATATGCATTTAAGTTGAACATGTGATTTTTTAAGTGTACAGTGTGATGATTTGACATACATATATATTGTGAAGTGATGACCAGAATCAAGCTAGTCCATGTATCCCTCATCTCAAAGAGAAAAAGTTTCATGTCTCCAAACATTGTGTATTATGATGTTCAAGGGCCCTGAGGCAGAGTCAGAAGGGCTTACTGAGTAGCCCTTGTGCCCTGTGACATTTCCCAGGCTTCCTTATGGCTAAAAGAGAGACATATTAGTGGTTTGGTTCAAATGGTTGTGAATGAAAATGTCATTTCCAGTTGGTAGCAGTAAAGATGGAGAAGGCAATGGCACCCCACTCCAGTACTCTTGCCTGGAAAATCCCATGGATGGAGGAGCCTGGTAGGCTGCAGTCCATGGGGTCGCTAGGAGTCAGACACGACTGAGCAACTTCACTTTCACTTTTCACTTTGATGCATTGGAGAAGGAAATGGCAACCCACTCCAGTGTTCTTGCCTGGAAAATCCCAGGGACAGGGGAGCCTGGTGGGCTGCTACCTATGGGGTCACACGGAGTTGGACACGACTGAAGCGACTTAGCAGCAGCAGCAGTAAAGGATGGCATAAGCTCCCAAAGTCTCATTTACTGCTGAGAGGACCCTGAAGTCACCCAGATAAGACTGTATCATCATAGCATGGTGGTGATTCCATGAGATCAGACTCTTGAGAGTGTCTGGGGAACAGAGTCTCCCCCACCAAGCTCTATTGGATGTATGGTATGCAAGAAATAAATAAGTGTGTGAATTTCATGGTAAATTAACAAATTAGTTACCAAAGCATGACCTTGACTCATACCTGTATCAGACTTCATTTCCTTTGAGTTTAACCAACTTTTATTGGGAACCTAGTGGATGGGCTAATAATACTAAAGACTTTGTTAAGTGTTGTGGTCTTTGAGTGAGTGTGCAGTAGTGTCCATGTCTCCCTGCTGAACTCTCAACCAAATTAAAAATAATTGTATCATTTTGATATATGGCAGAAACCAACACAGTGTTGTAAAGCGACTATCCTCCAATTAAAAATTTAAAAAAAGAATGGTATAAAAAAAGAAATAATCATAAAAGGGTCATTAGACAGGGACCAGTGTAACACTTAAGAAAAGCTAAACTGATAAGGCCGATATTGACAACCAGAAATTGGTATCCATAGAACACCCCTCACCCTGTTCCCAGAATTGGAAAGACTGATCCCTCTAGTCATAGGAGCATTTTTGGCACAGAAGAGCAAAGCTCATTGCAGATCCCTCATTCTTACGAGGAAACAGAGATCTGAACTACTCCATATGACCAATTTTCCCTTCTAACCTCTCCAATTAGAAGACTCAATTCATTTTTCCTGGGGAGGAAAGGATACAACTGCTCTCCTGATAGTTCCCTCCGCATGGAAAGAAGCATCAATTTATGGAGAAACTGCACTGGTCACAGGGTAAAAGGTGAGTATTAAGGTTAGAAATATCAGACTGTGTTGAAAGATGATGCTTGGGGAATGAGGCAGGGGCCAGATCTTGAAGACCTTTGATATATTTCAAATAAGGGTGTGATGTGGTTGAATTTTTCCTTTGGCATACTATGAACACAATAGATTCAAGAAGAGATGGCATTTGATAGGAGTTAATGTAGATCTATCAAGAAGAGAAACTAAATCTTGAGACAGAATTTGGAATTCAAAGTTGCGTAGGTTGGGTTTAAAGCCATCAGGCTGGGTGAGATACTAGAAGGAGAGCATAGACTGAGAAGGCTTTGGAAATGCCCTGGAGCACTTCAAACCATTGGGAAGAAATTAACAAAGAAATCTGAAAAGGCACAGCTAGTTAGATGGTAGGGAGATCTGGAGAAGGTGAGATCATGGACCCCAGTAGAAGCCGATGTTATATGACAAGGGAGGATCAACTCACCTGAATGCCGCTTCAGGGTCAACTACCACAAAGAGAAGTGACCAGTGAACTTAGCAATACAGAGGTCGCTGCTGGCTTTCCAAAAGGCAGTCCGAGTGATGATGGGGAAGGAAGCCTTGTGGGAATGTGCAGAAAAGACATGATGGCAAGAAGATTCAGCAACTAAAGATAACTCTTTGGGGAATTTTTGCTGTAAAGATGACCAGATAAATGGGCAGTGGTTGGAGGAAGATAGGCAGTCCAGAAAGATTGGTGCTGCTGCTGTCACTTCAGTCGTGTCCGACTCTGTGCGGCCCCGAAGACGGCAGCCCACCAGGCTCCCCCATCCCTGGGATTCTCCAGGCAAGAACACTGGAGTGGGTTGCCATTTCCTTCTCCAATGCATCAAAGTGAAAAGTGAAAGTGAAGTCACTCAGTCGTGTCCGACTCTTCATGACCCTATGGACTGCAGCCTACCAGGCTCCTCCATCCATGAGATTTTCCAGGCAAGAGTACTAGAGTGGGGTGCCATTGCCTTCTCCGCCAGAAAGGTTATTTTATCTTTAAAATCGGTAGCAACTTGGGAGACCTGTGTTTCAACAAGGATGCACCAATAGAAGCTCTCCAAAGATGTTTGTTGAGCAACTGAGTTAAAGTGGAATTTTAAAAATTAAATGAGGAGGGGGCACATGCACACACACAAACACAGCAGAAAGTAACCCACAGGTTCAGAGGCAAAAAGAAAAAACACACTTGACTTCCCCATCTCAAACTCCCCCAACTCCAAAGCACAACTGTTGATTTCTAAGGCTCTGATGATAAAGTTAGGGACATGCACTTGGGGCAAAAATGTAAAATACCTAAAGAAGGTGGAGAATGACAATAATAATGAAGAAGAAAATGATGGTGATATGATGATGGTGACCTGATGATGTTGATGATGACGAAGACAATACTCACAGACATTTATTGTTGTTGCTGAGTTGCTAAGTTGTGTCCAACTCTTTGTGACCCCATGGACTGCAGCACACCAGGCTTTTATGTCCTTCACTATCTCCCGGAGTTTGGTCACATTCATATCCATTGAGTCAGTGATGCTATCTAACCAACTCAACTCCCGCTGTCCCCTTCTCTTTTTGCCTTCAATCTTTTTCAGCATCAGGGTCTTTTCCAATGAGTCAACTCTTTGCATCAGGAGGCCAAAGTATTGAAGCTTTAGCTTCAGCATCAGTCCTTCCAATGCGATGGTGGTGAATAAAAATAACAATGAAGAAGATGACAGTGAAGTGCTGATCGGGTTGGTGATGATGACAATACTCAGACGTTTATTGAGCACATACTGAATGCCAAGTCATCGTGTCAGAACCTAACTTGCCTAATTTCACCTGTTCCTCAAAACAAGCCTTGTGAATTAGGTACCTCTGTGGCTTCTGTTTATAGGCGAGCTTATTGAGACTGAGACGTGAGAAACAACCTGCTCCAGATCACTTCACTAACAGTAACTGGTGGAGCTAGGGTTCAATCCCCATTTGTCTAATTCCAGATCCTCTCACTCCTAATTCATGGGGAAAAAGTGAGTGTTAGTCACTCCATTGTCTGACTCCATGCCACCCCATGGACCATAGCCCACCAGGCTCCTTTGTCCATGGGATTTTCCAGGCAAGAATACTGGAGTGGGTAACCATTCTCTTTTCCAGGGGGATCTTCCTGACCCAGGGATTGAACCCAGGTCTCCTGCATTGTAGGCAGATTCTTTACCATCCGAGCCTCTAGGGAAGCCTAGGAGATACATTATTGTAAGCAACTGGCCAAAGAGGACCACCCAAAAGCTAGCCATTTTTCAGAAGATGGCTAAACAGGAGATCCCACAAGGTAAGCAAGCAGATCTTTGAGAAGCAGCTTTGGTAAACTGACTTTCATCCTCCGAGGGAAGCAATCTCTTATATATATATATATATATATGTTTTTTTTTTTCTTTTTACAGTAGAAGAACATCCCACTTGGCATTACTCTTCTTGACAACAGGAGAATACATACTGGACTTGACTGAGTTTCTGTCAAGGAGAATTTATTGCAATTTCATAGAAGGTTCTTAAGTGAGATGGCTGTTTTGCATTTATTATACAGGTCCTAAAAATATGTCAGGTTTGATCTTCTACAGAATCACCTTGTGTAAGCTTCCTGCTTTTCTTCCTCCTCTTCTGACTCCCACCTTCTTCCTGCCTTTGACTGAAATGACTGCGGCCAAACCTCCCCCCAAACAGTGCAGTTTGTAGAGCCGCTTTCACTCTGAAAAGTCGAAACCCTACTGTTCTGAAAATAAAACACTGAGCCCTCCTTCTCTACAAATCCTTGTTAAGAGCCTGTCCGGGGATCCCCAAATAGCTTTGAAGCCACCGTGACCTATCCATCAGTTGCCCTGGGGCAATGAAAGCCGAAATGCACAGAGCATCACAGTGCAACAGTAAAAATGACAAGAGGTCCTGGGTGTTGAATAGTTATTTCTCACGTGTGTGTGTGTGTGTGTGTGTGTGTGTGTGTGCATGTGCGCGGTTGTGTATGTGCTTAATCGCTCAGTCACTTTTGACTCTTTGCAACCCCATGGACTGTAGCCCACCATGGGATTTCCCTTGAGACATCATCTTTATCCATGGGATCTCCCAGGCAAGAATATTGGAGTAGTTGCCATTTCTGACTCCAGAGGATCTCCCTGAAGATCCAGGTATTGAACCTGTGTCTCTTGTGTCTCCTGCTTTGGCAGGCAGATTCTTTACCCCTGCACTGCCTGGGAAACCCCAGTGAGCTGGCAAAGGGCTCAGCATCTTGGATATGTTGCCTGTGATTTCAAAATAATACCTCATTTACCTTAATTCTCAAATTAAGACAGTTTGAGTCCCACTTGATTTCTGGGAAGTGGCCCTTCTCAAAGTGTCCCTGACCATTTCCAAGGTGACGTACATTTGCTCAGGGACATGACCTTGACTTTTTCCACCACAGGTTTCCTGTGATACCTTTGTGCTGATTTCTTTGCTTCTGGCAGCCGATGGGATAGCTTCTCTTCTGAGGAGAGTGGTTGCTGGTAATTATTCATCTCTTTCCCATTTTGGGTTTGTTCTTCCTTTTGTTACACTCTCTGAATCACAGAGCAGGACCGTGGATAATACCCAACAAGCAACTGGCATCAGGCTGTCCAATGGACAGCATTGGACTGAAGTTTCAGGGGTAGTGGAAGCACTGTGCAAGGCTGGTTATAACTTATAATTCCTCCCAACTGGCTCTTTCTCATCCTAGGGTGTCTTCTTAGATCATCCCCTTGATCCTCTGGGGGCCCATCCTCCACAAGCCTTGCCTTGCAGTGAACTTCCTATCACCACAAATGCTCCAGGCATCTTCACACTTAAGGCTCTGAGCCAAGCTCATCCTCGCCTAGCCTGAGACTTGTGCCTGGATGACCTTGGTCCTCTTCTCTACATCATCAGCTTCCCAGATGACAAACAGCGAGGACCTCAGTTCTGAAAAAGGGAAACCGCTCTCCACAGATGTACAGTCTGGCCTGATGGCCCCAAAGGGATGATCCCACATGAGATTGTCACTGAAAGATGTAGTTCTTCAGTGGAAAATGACAACGGTGTTGGCGACGGCACGGTTCTGTCCTCTGCCTTCATGTTTCTCTGTGGAGGAGCTCCATCACGGTGACCCTACTGCCTCTCACCCCACTCCCTGTCCAGGGTCAGAACCATGACTTATCTGATCAGCATTGCAGGAGAAGGAGCCCAGGCTGCCTCTCTCTGCCCCTGTTGATTTGCACAAGAGCCCATTCAGGAACTAGTCTTCGCAGGGAGTCCTGAGGTGGTCAGCTCAGCCATTGTTTCTGAGTTTGTCTAATTCTGGCTGAAGCATGAACAATAATGATCATATTTTTATTTCTATTCACTTTTCTTGTTCAGTCACTAAGTCATGTTTGACTCTGTGACCCCATGGATTGCAGCACGCCAGGCTTCCCTGTCTTTCACTATCTCCTGGAGCTTGTTCAAACTCATGTTCACTAAGTCGGTGATGCCATCCAACGGTCACACCCTCTGTCGTCCCCTTCTCTTTTTCTAGGATTTTCTATCAATTGGCTTCCAAATTCAAAAGAGGAAAAGAGTGCATTTCATACAGCTGCCTAAACCTAAACCCAAGTGTTGGAGGAGAGTAGCCCAAGATTGCTGGATTCCACCTCAGTTCAAACCCTGTTGAGTCTCTTGGGGTCAGCTGTTTCCTTGATCATGTACCATTATATCAGTCAACATCTGTAGGTGTGGAGATGAACTCAGTGTGGTCCTGGGCTCAGAAGTATGGTGCTCAGCTTGAGATGGCCCTCCATGATGCTTCTGTGGCTTAAGCAAAATACATCACCTCCATTCCATAGCATGGACCAAGGCTGTGTCAGGGTGACACACACGCAGTTAAGGCCCCTGCTTAGAACACCTCAGTGGCTCATTATCTACTTTGAGGGTCATGAAGGCCTGGATGTGCGGTCTCTATAGCAACAGCTTAACTCTGCCACTGTCATGCAACAAGAGTCACAGACAATAAATCAGCAGTTGTGGCTATGTTCCAATAAAACTTTGCTAACAAAGCAAGCAGAGGGTTGTATTTGCTTCCCAGCTATAGTTTGCCAACTGCTGTACTATGTTCCATACTCCAGGCTCCTCAGCTTGACATTCAGGGCCCCTCATTTAGCCCCTATTCACCTCTTTAGCTTCAAATACTGACCCTGCTCACTTTTCTCCTTCCCATCCCTCTGCTTAAAATCCAGAAGTACCCAACTGGTTATTATAACTCTGTCCCTCAGCCCTTGCACACACACACATGCACATTCATACACAGGAGTGCTCTGCTCTTTTGTGGTTCTCTGATTTTGCACTCACTGTTTCCACTGCTTGAAAAGACTATCTTCTTTCTTTTCCTGGTCAGATTCGACTCACCCTTCACGACTGGATTCTAGGAAAACTCTCTGCCCTGGAAGACTTCTCTGAGCTACCCATGGCTGAGTTGGATATCTCTTTTTGTTTCCATGTAGTGAATGAATCAATGAGACATTTTATTTATTTATTTTTTTATTTCTGCCTTCTACGGCCATCCAGGGAGCTCCTGGGGCTGGGGACTCGATTTCATAACTTCTTGGGGGACTTCCCCAGGTGGCGCTAGTGTTCAAGAATCTGCCTGCCAATGCAGGAGGCAGTAGAGAGGCAGATTTTGTCCCTTGGTTCTGGATCGGTGCTCTTGCCTGGAAAATTCCATGGACAGGAGCCTAGTGGAGTATAGTTCATGGGGTTGCAAAGAGTTGGACACAGCTGAACACACACACACACACACACACGTATTTCTGGGGCTTCAGAGGGTATCCAACATGGATCAACCACTGAATTTGTGCAGAACTGAACAGTGAAGCGAGAATGATCCAGATAAAAGTGCAGGCTTTCCTGAAGATGCTATAGAATGGAAGTTCAAGAGTAAGGTGAACTGACGGGTTTACAAACAAATGGGACAAGTATAGAACAAGCACTCATCTCACACGCTAGTAAAGTAATGCTCAAAATTCTCCAAGCCAGGCTTCAGCAATACATGAACCGTGAACTTCCAGATGTTCAAGCTGGTTTTAGAAAAGGCAGAGGAACCAGAGTTCAAATTGCCAACATCCACTGAATCATGGAAAAAGCAAGAGAGTTCCAGAAAAACATCTATTTCTGCTTTATTGACTATGCCAAAGCCTTTGACTGTGTGGATCACAATAAACTGTGGAAAATTCTGAAAGAGATGGGAATACCAGACCACCTGACCTGCCTCTTGAGAAACTTATATGCAGTTCAGGAAGCAACAGTTAGAACTGGACATGGAACAACAGACTGGTTCCAAATAGGAAAAGGAGTACGTCAAGGCTGTATATTGCCACCCTGCTTATTTAACTTATATGCAGAGTACATCATGAGAAATGCTGGGCTGGAAGAAGCACAAGCTGGAATCAAGATTGCCGGGAGAAATATCAATCATCTCAGATATGCAGATGACACACCCTTATGGCCCAAACTGAAGAGGAACTAAAAAGCCTCTTGATGAAAGTGAAAGAGGAGAGTGAAAAAGTTGGCTTAAAGCTCAACATTCAGAAAACTAAGATCATGGCATCTGGCCTCATCACTTCATGGGATGTGAGAGTTGGACTGTGAAGAAAGCTGAGCGCCAAAGAATTGATGCTTTTGAACTGTGGTGTTGGAGAAGACTCTTGAGAGTCCATTGGACTGCAAAGAGATCTAGCAGTCCATTCTAAAGGAGATCAGTCCTGGGTGTTCATTGGAAGGACTGAGGCTGAAGCTGAAACTCCACCTGACGCGAAGTTTGGCCACCTGACGCGAAGAGTTGACTCATTGGAAAAGACCCTGATGCTGGGAGGGATTGGGGGCAGCAGGAGAAGGGCACAACAAAGGATGAGATGGCTGGATGGCATCACTGACTCAATGGACATGAGCTTGGGTGAACTCCGGGAGTTGGTGGTGGACAGGGAGGCCTGGCGTGCTGCAATTCATGGGGTCACAAAGAGGCAGACGTGACTGAACAACTGAACTGAACGGAGCTGATAGAACAAGCCAGGAGGACTACAGTATGGCATGGGAATATTGGTTCACCAAATATGGGATCTGAAGAACAGGTTGGCAGATTTGACATTTTTACTTTGCGCCTGAGTATAGAGGTAAAAAACACGGCTTCCACATATTAGAATTCACAATGCAGTTGACATTGCAATATTAAAGAAAATAAAATAATTAGAAAACTGTGAAAAAATAGCATGTTGTCAAGTTCTGGGTTGTATGAAACAGAGAGGATGATCAACAGAAGCTAGCATAGTTTTAAAGAGCTTCTGATGGTATTAGGGGAAGAATATATGCAACTATTTTTGCTAAGAAAACCTTTTTAATTGGTGTATCATACACACGTCCAAAATCATAATACCAATAACTACACAGTTCAATAAATTTTACAAACTGAGCAAATTTCTGTAATTAATACCTGGATTAAGAAACAGAATATTACCAACATCTCAGAAGCCTCTCCATGTCCCCGTGTTCAGTCATCACCTTCTTCCAAGGGAAACTGCTATCCTGACTTCTAACAGCAGAGGTAGCCTTACCTATCAGTGAACTTTGTATATATAAAATGGGAGGGTTTCACTGGTGGCTCAGATGGTAATGTATCTGCCTGTAATGCAGGAGACCTGGGTCCAGTCCCTGGATCGGGATGATCCCCTGGAGAAGAGAATGGCTATCCACTCCAGTACTCTTGCCTGGAGAATTCCATGGACAGAGAAGCCTGGCAGGCTATGGTCCATGGGGTTGCAAAGAGTTGGACACAACTAAGTGACTGAGCACATGTACATAAAATAATACAGCATGCATGCTTTTGTGTCTCTTTTCTTATACTCTTCATAATATTATGAAATTCTTCCAAGTTGTTGTGTTTAGATGTATTTTGTTCATCCACATTACTGCTCAGGATCCCACTGTAAACATATACCACATTTATCTATTCATTCTTCAACTGATGGAAGTTTGGTAGGTTTCCGATTTTTAGCTACCTAGTAACATTGCTGATCTCTAGCATAAGTCTTTTGAGAGATATGTGTATGAATTTCTGTTGAGTGTATACCTATGAAGTGAAATTGGTGGTGGCTTAGTCGCTAAGTCGTGTCCGACTCTTGTGACCCCATGGACTGTAGCCCACAAGGCTCCTCTTGTCCATGGGATTTCCCAGGCAAGAATAGTGGAATGGGTTGCCATTTCCTTCTCCAGGGGGTCTTCCCACCTCAGAGATCAAACCCAGGGCTCCTGAACTGCAGGTGGTCTCCTGCATTGCAGGCAGATTCTTTACGGAATGAGTCAACAGGGAAGCCCAAGAAGTGAATTTACTGGGTTATAAATAATATACTTGTTTAGCTTCATAGATAATTCCAAACCATTTTCCAAAATGGTTGTATCATTTTATACTCCCACCTACAGTGTATGGAATCCCAATTGCCCCACACTTTCTTTAATTCTTGGCCTCATCAATCTCTTTAATGTTAGCTCTTCTTATGTGTGTAAGGTATCTCTGTTGTTTTAATTTGTATTTTCTTGATAACTAATAAAATTGAGTACCTTTTTATCAAATTTATGGACTATTTCTATATCCCTTTTGGTTGAAATACTTACTTCTTTTTGGGGGTAAGAATTATCTGCCTTTTTGCCCATTGATGTATTGGTGTTCTTTATATGTTGGGTCTTCCCTGGTGGCTTAGATGGTAAAGTGTCTGCCTACAATGCGGGAGACCCAGGTTCGATCCCTGGGTCAGGAAGATCTCCTGGAGAAGGCAATGGCAACCCATTCCAGTAATCTTGCCTGGAAAATCCCATGGATGGAGGAGCCTGTTAGTCTACAGTCCATGAGGTCACAAAGAGTCGGACAGAACTGAGCGACTTCACTTTTCTTTCTTTCTTGTATATGTTGGGTTACATCCTTTGTCTGATACATGAACTATAATCTATGTTGCCTCTTTATTCTCTTTATCGTGTGTTTAATGAACAACACAAATTCTCATAATTTCTAGTTCCCCCTTAGACCTTTAAATTCTTGCTACTTCCTAGTGATAGACTCAGAGAAGGAGAAGAAAGGATTTCTGTTAGGTATAGAGAGCTTGAAGACAATAACAGAAAGGAATTTAGTGATTGCCTGATTCAAACCATTGCTCTTTCTCTTGGGAACTACAGATCAGAGAGAATGGGTAACTTGCTCTGAGTCACCGACTCAGCTAACAGCGTTAGGGCCCAGGGCCCCTGTGCCCTAGCCTTGTGGTCTTACACCACCACATTCACTCTTTCACTGGAGTAGTGGGAACAAACTGAGCGTCTATAGTAAGTGATGGCACAGTCGTTAAGCTGTGTGTACATTGATGAGAATTTCATCAGCCCCAAGGCCAGAGGACTGAGAAGCAGACCCTTCTGGACACAGGTCCCTCTATGCCCCTGAACAGGAACTTCTGTACGTTTAAGAAACTTCTGATACGCATGACTAAGCCCTTCTAGGCTGTGCATACCCTGATAGCAACATTCCAGTTCCAAAAATAGCAAGGAGTTGTTGATGTTGGCAAAATGCTTGGAACAATAAAGAGAGACAGAGGGTTTAACTCTACCACAGTTTTACTCCAGTAAGCAATTGTGCTCTAGCCCAAATCCTGATTACCCAGAGAGGTTGGGAAATTATAAGGTCAAAGTAACAATTCATCTCATCTTAAGGAGCTGACGAAACAGCTTGCCAAGGCCACATCTCTCTCTCACCAAAGCCAAGTGTACCTGTTGAGTCAGCACTCTGCCCCTGGGCCGGAGGTGAGGAGGGGGGCAGGCGGACAGGCTGGCTATTGCTGCTGGCGGAATCCTACAGAAAATCGGACATCTCTCTCAAGCAAAGTGGATATTAGTAATGACTTCAATGTCCACATGCTCCACTCATAACCCTGCTGCTACCCTCTTGGAAAATTTGACCCCTCCTTCACTTGTCAGATTAAGCTAAAAAAGCAACAGCCTGATTTGATCAAGACTTCACTCCTAGGGCTTCCCTGGTAGCTCAGCTGGTAAAGGATCTGCCTGCAATGTGGGAGACCTGGGTTCCATCCCTGGGTTGGGAAGATCCCCTGGAGAAGGGAAAGGCAACCCACTCCAGTATTCTGGCCTGGAAAATCCCATAGACAGAGGAACCAGGCTACGGTCCATGGGGTCACGAGAGTCAAACATGACTTAGCGACTAAACCACCACCATAGGGAAATGTGCTAGCTTTGTAGGTCAAAACTGGTTGAATGCTAGCAATTTCCAAGTGGTTTGACCTTATGTAACCAGCAAGTATTATTGTGGAATTTTAAAAATAAAAAAAGGTTTTTATTGATTATTGATTTCTATATTAGAATAAAAATACTGCTACTCACTTCCCAACCCAGGGATTGAACCCGGGTCTCCTGCATTGCAGGTGGATTCTTTACCGTCTGAAACACCACGGAGGCCCAGATACTTACCACTTAAGTTCTTTTTATTGCTGAACTGTCTACGGTGCACCCAACTTACTGTTTACAAATCTGCCTAACCAAGCTAGACGGGGAGGGGAGGCTGTTATTAACCCTGTTTTATAGACGAGGAAACTGAGGCTCAGAGAGGCCCAGTGAACCCATCACTCCACGAATAAGGGCAGGGCTGTGCGTCAGAGTTCAAAGCCCCTGCTTTGACTCATTACGCCGTCCAGTGTAGATCTGTGCTCTCTGATTTCAACTGAAACTCTAAGTCAAGAAGGAAAGGCAAGCTTCCTAAGGGTGAGACCCAGCATCTGTGGGCAGGGCTGTGTCTTATTCATGTGGGATCATGCCGTCTCTCCACAGCAGATACCCAGAAAGAATGTGCTCAGCAAATATAATAATTAGGGCTTCAAGAAGGAAAAAGGAGAGAAACAAAGGGAGAGACACGCTTCCCTGTCTTTAGCTTTTCCAGTATGTTCCCTGGCTCCGGGAAGTAGCCCACAGGCCCTCTAATTCCTCATCTCCCACGTCTGTTCCCACTGCCTTCCCAGGGACCACGCCCACACCCAGTGCGATCAAAACCAAGGATGCAAGCTGACCACGGGCCAGCAGGGGGAGAACCTGCCCTGGGCTCCTCCATGGTGGAATGTAAACCGCTTTTCTCTAGGAAACTGAAATCTCTGTTTTAAGCTATCCAGGTTTTTTTCTTGAACATCTCCTGGGACTGAATAATGTCTCTGGAGATGCTGTGTTATTTTAATGATACAGCTGTTACTTGTTGAACATGTACTGTGGGCCAGGATCATTGTTAAAATATTTTACAATCAGCATTTAAAACTTGATCTATCTGATATCAGAGATCCATGTTTCACCTCAGACCTGCACCCACAGTCCTGGGGTTTATGAGGATCTGTGAATCCCCCAGAATTGCACCTGGTTTGTGAATGTGTGTATATCTGTGTGCCTATGTGCGTATGTGTGTGTACATAGGCTTGTGTGCTTTTATTTTTATTTCTTCCTGAGGAGAGGAGCCTTAGCCCTCACGAGAGTCTCGGAGAGGTGAAAAGCCCAATAAAACTTAGGGACCACTTTAGGAGGAGAGGGTTAAGAGAAAGCTTCCCAGCTGATATGAGAGAGATATGAAACCACTCATTGTTCTTAAGCCTTTGACGCTATGACTGAATGGGATGGAGTTCAGGCAAGTGTGTAACAGCCAAGAACATTGATCAATGAAGGATGGATTACAAACTCTTAAATCTGTGTTATCTAGACTAGGTTGGAATAGAATGAAACAACCTGTCCTGGTGAGATTGTGAAACCAGTTTTGTAATCAGAGGAAGCGCCTAGAACACAGTGGGGGTGAGTGCAGGGAAGGACAGACAAGACAAAGTATGCGTTTGTTTCAGAAACAGCAGAGAGCAGGGAAGTAGGAAGAAAGGTCAAGATTATTCCAGGAGCATAATCCATTTCTTGGACAGCACTTTACAGTTTACAAAGTTCCTTCAG
>NW_011494951.1:8955071-8962883 GCF_000754665.1 Bison bison bison | reverse complement strand
AAATGTGCGTGCTCAGTCATGTCTGACTCTTTGCACCTCTCCAGAGGAGATCTGAGTGGTCCTTTTCTTAGACTTCCTTATTTCTGGGTCTTATTTTGGAGATACACTGAGACATAGCTCACTAATTTATTGACGCGTGGAGGAATCAAAATAGAGTTTAGGGTCAACCCCCACAAAGCGAGAATAACTCCTGTGCGTGGCCCCTTCCAGTATAGGTGAACTCACCCTCCCAAAGGGCCCAGGCACTCACCACATCACATGGGAGTCTTGGGGAAAAGAGCAAGACCAAGATGAGACCGAGCAGAAAATGGAGACAGACTGACTGCTGAGTGACCTGTGTCCCTGGGAACAGTGGAGAGAGGTCTTCTTAAGAGCTGTGAAGGCAGCTTCTGCCGCCAGCTCTGCTCTTAACCTCTGCACGGGTAAGATTGGGACTATTTGGCCAGGATGGGCCACAGAAAGGGAAAATCCAGCTCCAGATGAGGGATGGATCTCTGGCAATATGCCAGGGGGTGGCAAAACCATGGATCCAATTTTCAGGTGTGGTCAGTAATAATAAAACGCTCAGGGAAGGCAAGGTGTGGAACTTGTAGAAGGTGCCAGAGAACCTGGAAAAAGAAATTCTAAGACTGTATGAGTGGTTGGTTGCTTCTACTGGCAAAGGCATAGCTTAAAGACAAGATAGCCCTCCCTAAGTATTTCTCTCTCTTTTTAGTCGCTAAGTCCTGTCTGATTCTTGTGACCCCACGGACTGTAACCTGCCAGGGTCCTCTTTCCGTGGGATTCTCCAGGGAAGAATACTGGAGTGGGTTGCCATTTCCTTCCCCAGAGGATCGTCCCAACCCAGGAATCGAACCCAGGTCTCCTGCATTGCAGGCAGATTCTTTACCAACTGAGCTGTTGGTACCAGTCATCCCTCCCACATACCAAAATCCAAGGATGCTTAAGTCCATTATATAAAATGGTGTAGTATTTGCCTATGATAGATGGGAAGCCTCCCGTATAGTATACTTTAAATCATCTCTCAGTTACTTATAATACTTACAATACCTAATTCAATGTAAATGCTATGTAAATAAGTTGTAAATATAATGCAAATAGTATGTAAGTAGCTGCCAGTGGGTATGTAGTAAATACAAGTCTTTGGAACTTACTGGAGTTTTTTCATTTTTCCAGTTATTTTTGATCTGTAGTTGGTTGAAACGGGGTGGTGGTGGGGGGAGGCATGCAGAACCTTTGGATTCAGAGGTCCAACTGTATTCAGTACGTCATTCTAAATTTCTGGCTCAACATAAAGACCTAAAATCATCAGTTGGGCTAAAGACTCTGTTATCTTTTGGGGCTGCAGGCTGAAGCAGCCAGAAACCAAGCCCAGGCCTGGTCTTGCTAAATGGTTACGGGCAGGCCTGTCTTCTCCAGACCTAAAGATTTTGATGACATACTTCCAGCAGTACTTCAGTGTGTTGCCATTTATGGTGACTTGAGGAATCCCATGGATAGTTACCCAAAGCTCTCTGCAGTTAAGACCACTTTGGCTGGTGTAATGGTGGTGAGGATTGGTGTGGCTGGCTAGCTCAAGCTCCCAGATTGTATTAAGAAGAGGAGGGTGTCTGTCCCCATCATCGCCTGTACCTTCCCAACACGTATCCCTTCCATCGTCCCGGCCGGTGCGGAAGTCACGTGATCACAGGTGCCATCGCTGAATGCCTTCTTCTTAGCAACAGAAATCTGCTTCTTACACACAGTTCAGAAAAGCTAAGGCAAAGAAATGTCACATTCTGAGAAAGACAGTCCAGAAAACAAAGGCACCAAGCTAACCTCAATCTACACTGCATCTCTCAAAAAATATTAAAGACATCTCATCTATATGTGACCGCAGTATTGTAAATTATTTCCTTCCATTCCTCTTGTTCCTAAAACTGTCTCGAGAGTTCATTTCCATCCGCTCCAGCACAATCCGTGTCCTCCAAATTATCTTTTCCTTCTTCTCCCTCTTTCTTTTTGCCCCTCTCTCCCTTTCCCAGAGTTAATTTTGGCTTTTCCTGGGGTAGATAATTTGCTTCTACTTTTCTGCTTCTCCTTACAACTTAACTATAAAATAACTCAACTATGAAGTACAGCTGAAGACTACAGAGAGATTAGTGGCTGAAGGGAGGCGGAAAATTCCCCTAGGCATTGCCATATTTTCCTGAGTGGAGAATGCAATGGGAAGATGAGAATCATAATTAGGGCGCCTTTTGCACACCACTTAAAAAAAACATGGTTTAACAAAGGTGAATTCTGTCCCAACATTTAGCTTTGCTGAGTCTTGTCTCATCATTAAAATGGGGATCCCCAAACTTCCCTTTCATTTGGTTTGAATGTTAAATGAGATAACATGCACTTGTCAGGTATGCAGCGTAATGCTTGGTATGTGGTCAGCAGATGGGAACTGTTATGGAAAGCTGACAACCTCCTTTTGAGTTGTACTTCATGCAAGTGTTGATCACCTGTGTATTCTCTCTCTTCTCAACATTTTATCTAAATTTAAAACAAGACTTCAAGAAAAGTTTTTAAATTATAGTGAATACCTGCTGTATACATATCACCTATATTTTGAACTGTGGTGTTGGAGAAGACTCTTGAGAGTCCCTTGGACTGCAAGGAGATCCAACCAGTCCATCCTAAAGGAGATCAGTCCTGGGTGTTCTTTGCAAGGAATGATGCTAAAGTTGAAACTCCAGTATTTGGTCACCTCATGTGAAGAGTTGACTCATTGGAAAAGACTCTGATGCTGGGAGGGATTGGGGGCAGGAGGAGAAGGGGACGACAGAGGATGAGATGACTGGATGGCATCACTGACTCGATGGACATGCGTTTGGGTGGACTCCGGGAGTTGGTGATGGACAGGGAGGCCTGGCGTGCTGCAATGCATGGGGTCACAAAGAGTCGGACACGACTGAGCGACTGAACTGAACTGAACTTATTCTACCACATATCTGTCTATTCCTCTGTGCAACCATCAATTCAGTTTATTTTGGATACATTTCAAAGTGAGTTGTGCACATCAGAACTCTTCTCCCTAGATACCTTACCGTGCATGTTTCTAAAAATCTTCTTAAAAAAATACTGTAAAATAATCTTTTGTTTTTGCTGAGAGTGCTGGTGGATCAATTTTTCTCCCTAAGTGTAGGTCAGGCTCTCTCATGCTTTCCCCAGCTTCAAAGCAACATTTCTCAAAATGTGTTTTGTGGAACCCTCGTGTAGAACTATCTGGAAAAACCTTAGTATCTGTGGTCAATGAGGTTGAAAAACTCTGGATTAAATAAAATTTGCAAAGTACTCTACTGCAGGACTTCTCAGTGCCTTTGCTAGTCTAATATGATATATTAAGTGCTATATCCAATTTATTTGACCATAAAACCTGAAGCAGAGTGGGTTCCACAGAATACACTTGGGGAAAAGATACATTTACCCAAGTCCTACCTTTTTCCCTCTCTCCCCAAAGTTTACACACTTTGCAAGATTTCTAGTTCTTGGTCCTATGCATGGTTTTCTGGAAAGTTCTTCCAAGTCTCCTAGATCATTTCTGTCTCTAGTTATTATATTTATCTCAAATGAGTATGTCTCTGAAACACATTCTCTTTGTTAGTAGTGACACTGCAATCATTAATAACTACGGACTACTGTTTGCAAGTATAAAAGGGTACATTTAGTACAAACGAAAAAAATTTACAGTATGTTGTGGGAAATGACAAGTTTTAAAACAGTTTTTTCCATAGTAGAAAAAAAAGATGAAAATTTAAATAGCTTTAAATATTTTATAAGCAAATAAAAATAATATATAGAAATAATAGGATACTCTTGGAATATACCTAAATTTCAAGTTTAGAAACATGGAGGCCAACTTTGCTGCCCATGAAATCATCTTTTGGTATCAAATCCAGAATGATGGATTAAAAATTGTTCCATATATCACATCTCCCACTTAAAATATCATTTAACCATGAGGTTTGGTTGGGAGCATTTTTTGGTACTCCAAGTTCACCTTCCCCATCAGCTGCTCAGAGAAGATCATAGATGAATGAGCTCTGCAAATGTGTAAGTCATGAAAAAAGGTGCCATTTTTATTATCATTATCGTTTCACAAGAAGAATAATAGCATCTGAAATGACCTTGACACGATGTCCTGCCTTAATTCTTGTCTTCTGACAGGACCATGAAAGGTGGCAATGACCTGGTTTTCTAATTTGTTTCATGAACGATATTGTTTTCAAGGCCTCTTAGCCTTCTGCCACTGTATCTCACATATAGCATCTTGCAATCCTCAGAAGTCACCAAGTACTTTGTAAATGCTGGTATTCTTTTAGAGCTTGAAGAACTGTCTTTAATATGAAAGATTTAGGAGAAAGGAAGTATAACCAGCCATCAGAGTTTGTGTCTGTTCTGAGAGAGGGACCAGAGACTCTCACTTGTAAAGCCACACTGCAGACAACTGAGCAAGTGAAGGTCTGGTTCTCTGGTGAAGACACATGTCAGAAGGAGCCCAGATGGTGGTGGGATGAGGAGAAAGAAAGTACTTTGAAAGAGAAGGCAAAGCATGAACTTAAATGTGCAATCCCATGGATTACTTACTCTAAAAGTAAGGAGAGAAAGGGCAGTTTTAGCATGTCTAGTAGATCCATGGCATTCAGAGATCATCCTTCTGGTCTACCTCCAGTTTACTTGTCCAACTTCACCTTCTGCCACTCTCCGATAAACTAGTCAAGAGTCCGCACAATCTGTCACTTCTCTGAGCCTTTCAGCACACGTTTGCCCTGACCTGAGACAACCTGCCTAGTTTGCCCACCTAGCTATTTCCTCCTCACCCTTCAGAGACTTTCCTGACATCACTATTTCCATGAAACCTCTCCCTAATGACATGGGAACCGCCCGTCTGGATCCTGTATCTCATACATAATCTCTAGCATAAAACTTGCCATGTTATTTTGTGACTGTATATTTATTTATCTTCTGACTGTGAGACTGTATCTTGAAAACAAAGCTTTAGCATCTTAACCTTAAAACCTAGGAGGTATTCAGTAAGTGTTTGGTGAATTCATATACAAATGAATCCAAGAAGGATCAGCTTTGTGTATAAATCTGTCAAGAATCGTATTTAATTAGGATTATTCAGGCCTAAAGGCAATGAGCAATGAGCTCAATTTATTTTTGAAATAAATTCATTAAGAAAAGAGCATTACACAGGAAACTATGTTAAGTATTCTGAAATAAACTATGGTGTATGGTGGGAAAGAATATAGGAAAAAATATGTATGTATAACTGAATCACTTTGCTGTACAGCAGAAATTAACACAAGATTGTAAATCAACTATACCTCAATAAAAATAAATAAAGCAAAGAGCATGACATAGCTTTCACAGCAAAATACTGTAATATCCTATATTGCAATATTCACATTTAATCATGTTTACAAATTAATGATATCCATAAATGAGCAGGCTCAAATCTCCTCAAATCTCACCACCTCCTGGACACATTCTTAAAATACTCTCACTTGATTGTTACTTCACGTCAGTTTTATTCAATATTTATGGGTGAGATTGACTGCATTATTTATGTGTACATGGCCTGTTTTATCTTCTTGGGCCATTTCTTGAAAACTCGATGACTGGATTGCATATTTGGTAATGTCAGCTTTGTCACTGTTTAGTCACTAAGTCGTATTTGACTCTTTGGGACCCTATGGACTATAACCCACCAGGATCATCTGTCTATAGGATTTCCTAGGCAAGAATATTGAAGTGAGTTGCCACTTCCTTCTCCAAGGGATCTTCCTGACCCAGGGCTTGAACCCACATCTCCTGCACTGGCATGTGTATTCTTTAGAATTGAGCCAGCAGGGAAGCCCTAATAGTAACTTGTTGCTGTGAATTCTCAAGCCAGGATAAACTTGAGTTTTTTCTGTCCTTCACAGCTATATGACCTTGGGTAAGTCCCTTAGATTAAACTTTGGTTTCCTATTCTGTAGAAGCTACAAGAAAGGATTCCTATATGACTGGGTTGTCTTGATCATTATATAATAAAGAGCATGTGGTAGATAGAGCGTGCTAAATGCCTGTAACTCTTTTCTTTTCCCTTCTCTTCTCTACAGTAAACATGATGTTGTGTCAGTGACTCTTCCCTGCAACAGTAGCCTTGTTGGGGACTTCCCTGGCAGTCCAGTGGTTAGGACTCTGCCCCTCTAATGCTGGGGGCATGGGTTGAATCCCTGGTAGGGAACTAAGATCTCACATGCCATGTTTGTTGGAGCCAAACTCCACCCACAAAACTAAACAAACAAACAAGTGAAACAATGGACTTTTAGGATGGAAATCTCTACAGGGGACAAAGGGTAGTATTTTCTCAACCAAAACAAATCTGACCCCAAACTAGTTAATTGTAAAAAAAAAAAAAGAAAATTCAGAGTTGTCACTGTATCCTTTCTGCTTAGCCCTTCTGTCCATCAGCACAGTCTCGCAGGATCAGAATCGTAGTGTTCAGAAGAGATCCAACTTGGTACAAACAGCCTGAACAGCTGGGTAGCTTTTTTATTTCTACCAACAGGGATGAAAAGGATGCTTAAGGCATGAAATCTATGTGTGCTCTATATTTAAAAATAATAAAAAGAGATGCTCAAACAAGCTTTAAAGAGATGTGGACCCAGAAGGTACCTTTCCTAGATTTCAGGTAGAACAAGAACCAATAAGTCAGGTGGTGCAAAGTACCTAAATTGCCACTTTCATTTCAGCTTTAACTTTGCAGGATTTTTTTCTAGGTGACCTGGTTTCAAGTCACACTATATCCCCAGTGTGTCCTTCTCGGCCCCATGACATCCGAAGCCAACCATTTCATTTTCATGTATCCGTAGTACTAGGAGCAAAGTCTGTCGACATTCTTCCCCTGAGCAAGGCCTAGATGGAATAGAATCAAAAAGCTCATCAGATCATCTTATCTTCAACCTTGTTCAGAGTCTGAGACCTGGCCAGGATGGACAGACTCCAGATGTTCTGTCTTTCCTCCTCCCTCCCCAACCCCTCCAACAATCTCAGATCTTCTCTGTCTACCTGAATCCCAGGAGGCCAGCTCTTAAAAATGGAAACTGTCTGTGGTCGTCTGAGCTTGAGGGGGTTTGATAAGCTGGCCCCATAGCCATCAGACTCTGAGGGCTGCTTATTTTCAATATCGTATAATATTGCTTACACGTGGCATCTAGAAAAGGTACAGATGAACTCATTTGCAAAGCAGAAATAGGATCACAGACGTAGAGAACAAAAGTGGACACCAAGCGGGAAGGGGAAGTGGGATGAACTGGGAGACTGGGATTAATATATATAGACCCAGATAATCACGATGGTGTGATCACCAACCTAGAGCCAGACATCCAAGTCAGCCTTACAAAGCATCACTACAAACAAAGCTAGTGGAAGTGATAGAATTCCAGTTGAGCTATTCCATATCCAGAAAGATGATGCTGTGAAAGTGTTGCACTCAATATGCCAGCAAATTTGGAAAACTCAGCAGTGGCCACAGGACTGGAAAAGGTCAGTTTTCATCCCAATCCCAAAGAAAGGCAATGCCAAAGAATGCTCAAACTACCACACAATTGCACTCATCTCACACTCTAGTAAAGTAATGCTCAAAATTCTCCAAGCCAGGCTTCAGCAATATGTGAACTGTGAACTTCCTGATGTTCAAGCTGGTTTTAGAAAAGGCAGAGGAACCGGAGATCAAATTGCCAACATCTGCTGGATCATCAAAAAAGCAGGAGAGTTCCAGAAAAACATCTATTT
>NW_011494951.1:8954669-8954971 GCF_000754665.1 Bison bison bison | reverse complement strand
AACGCTGAACTGGAAGAAACACAAGCTGGAATCAAGATTGCCGGGAGAAATATCAATCACCTCAGATATGCAGATGACACCACCCTTATGGCAGAAAGTGAAGAGGAACTCAAAACCCTCTTGATGAAAGTGAAATTGGAGAGTGAAAAAGTTGGCTTAAAGCTCAACATTCAGAAAATGAAGATCATGGCATCCGGTCCCATCACTTCATGGGAAATAGATGGGGAAACAATGGAAACAGTGTCAGACTTTATTTTCCTGGGCTCCAAAATCACTACAGATGGTGTCTGCAGCCATGAAAT
>NW_011494951.1:8948258-8954204 GCF_000754665.1 Bison bison bison | reverse complement strand
AGCCATGAAATTAAAAGATGCTTACTCCTTGGAAGGAAAGTTATGACCAACCTAGATAGCATATTGAAAAGTAGAGACATTACTTTGCCAACAAAGGTTTGTCTAGTCAAGGCTATGGTTTTTCATGTGGTCATGTATAGATGTGAGAGTTGGACTGTGAAGAAGGCTGAGCACCGAAGCATTGATGCTTTTGAACTGTGGTGTTGGAGAAGACTCTTGAGAGTCCCTTGAACTGCAAGGAGATCCAACCAGTCCATTCTGAAGGAGATCAGCCCTGGGATTTCTTTGGAAGGAATGATGCTAAAGCTGAAACTCCAGTACTTTGGCCACCTCATGCGAAGAGTTGACTCATTGGAAAAGACTCTGATGCTAGGAGGGATTGAGGGCAAGAGGAGAAGGGGATGACAAAGGATTAGATGGCTGGATGGCATCACTGACTCGATGGACGTGAGTCTGAGTGAACTCCGGGAGTTGGTGATGGACAGGGAGGCCTGGCGTGCTGCGATTCATGGGGTCACAAAGAGTCAGACACAATTGAGTGACTGATCTGATCTGATATATATACATGCTTCCCTGTTGGCTCAGATGGTAAAGTGTC
Organism: Bison bison bison; assembly: GCF_000754665.1. Classification (NCBI taxonomy): domain Eukaryota; kingdom Metazoa; phylum Chordata; class Mammalia; order Artiodactyla; family Bovidae; genus Bison; species Bison bison. The sequence goes on along the minus strand of NW_011494951.1, from coordinate 8,953,606 downwards.
TGCCTGCAATGCAGGAGACCTGGGTTTGGTTCCTGGGTCAGGAAGATCCCCTGGAGAAGGAAATGGCAACCCACTCCAGCATTCTTGCCTGGAGAATCCCAGGGATGGGCGAGCCTGGTGGGCTGCCATCTATGGGGTCACACAGAGTCAGACATGACTGAAGCGACTTAGCAAAAAAATGAGAACCTGCTGTATGGCCCAGGTAACTCTGCTCAGAGTTCTGTGGTGACCTAAATGGGAGGGAAATCTAAGAAAGAGTGGATATATGTATAACTGGGGGCTTCCCTGGTGGCTCAGATGGTGAAGAATCTGCCTGCAATTGAGACCCGGTTTTGATACCTGGGTTGGGAAGATCCCCGGTAGAAGGGAATGACAAAACCCACTCCAGTGTTCTTGCCTAGAGAATTCCATAGAGAGACGAGCCTCAAAGGCTACAGTCTATGGGATCACAGAAAGTCAAACATGACCGAGCGACTAATACACACACACACACACACACACACACACACACACATGTGCACACAAGTATAACTGATTCACTTTGTTGTACAGGCAGAAACTAACGCAAAGTTGTAAAGTAACTATACTCTCATAAAAATTAATAAAAAAGAGATCAAAATTGGGAGGGGGTAAGGTTGGGTGTTCTCTGCTGCACAGTCATTGTGGATCAGTGACCTCTCTTTACCGATGTCTTTGTCTTCTCTGAGACTCTTGGGGTCTTCCTCTGAATCCTGCCAAGTGATGAAGGAGAAGCTAGAGCGTAGAGATGGCCCATGTACTTTAAGCCCTTCTGACTGGAGGCAAAATATTGCTTCCCCTACCTTCCTTTGGTTAGAACTATTCACGCGAGCCTGTTACCAGAAGATGTGGAGTCTGGCTGCTTGCTGCTCAAAAGCCAATAAACAGGTTGGTGGAGGCATTTTTCTTTCAGATGCCAGCAACTGGAGGGTGGGGTTTGCTGGGCGGGGGTGCAGACATCTCCCATGACAAGCAGGGGATAAGAGCTTTTATAGAAAGGGAGAGGGCGTTACATGATGAAACAGCACAGTCAGCTCTGACAGCCGTCTTCAGATTGATCACTGATGGTCTGACCAGTGTCATCTTAGTGGTTTTAGGTACAGTTAATCTTCACTCCCAGGGTTGGCTTGTTTCCATTTCCTTGAGGTTAGTTCTCAGTATTGTAGCAGTTTATGTCATGACTACAGCCTGGCCATCATGTAGTTAACTTCTTCCACCTGGTGGGGGTTTCAGCATCTAGAAGATGGCTCAGAATATTATCGACAGCCATTGAGAAGGAATGAAACGTCCTCGACTATGCTTGATGACTACATCATGACTCTCTGGTCTCCTTTGACGACTTTCCTTTGTTTCTGCATGTTCTCATTTCTCTGATTAAACTTATTCTTCAACTAAAGTTTCCCACAGAGCAAAGGGAGGCAGAGGACATGGGGGGAAGGACCATACGGCCCTGCTGTATTTCATGCCGACTGAGGTGTGAGAGGGCTGAGAAAGGTCAAGCCAGCCAGTAGGGATGAGAGGCAGGTAACCCTCAGCTGGATTCTCTCCTCCATCTGCTGGGCTGGCTGACTGCCTGCTGAGGAGTTGGTCAAATCTTTGCCATGCGGCATAGTTTTCATTTACATGACTAACCTGAGTTGAAATAAAAGTGAAGGAAAGATGAAACACAGGGAAAGAAGAAAGAGAGAAAACGAGACAAAAAGGAGAGAAGGTGTAGTTAACAAAGGTGTTGGTGGCACCAACTGTTTTCAGCCTGTCTTTCCCAAAGCCTGATCTTAGATGAGGTTTCGGGGTGACAAGGACCTGTTGTTACTCCGAAACTCCCATCGTGAGTCACAAACTAGGCGGAGGCAACAATCATGTCGGTGCTCGTGTTCTCTGCAGGTAATTAAATGAGAGATCAAATTGGGAACAGGCATCAGACCTAAGGAAGACAGTCATACTATTATTTTTTTTTTTTTTTAAGAAGAACAGTAACACACAGATCGCCATTAATCCTCGCCTTCATCAGAAACTGCTGTGACCCAGTTTCCCACATGAATCACTCTCTTTGAGGCCGACCCAACCCACTGCAGACACTCAGAACCTGCTCCCCGTCCCTCCCCACCTTTCATCTCTCACCACATTTTATCTTCTCAGCGTAACAATTCCCTGTTTTGATACCTTGCAAAGACGAGGTCCGCAAGCCTCCACAATTTTGCTGACGCTGTTCCCCGTGCCTATGAAGCCACAACTCGATCACAAGGCACCACGTAGTTATTCCTATCCTGCCTACTTTGGGACTTCTTGTTCTGTAGTAAAAGCAAAGCTCTCGATATGTTTTTTATCTTTTTAAATTGGAAGATAACTGCCTTACAGTGCGGTGTTGGTTTCTGTTGTAGAACAGCGTGATCAGCTGTAAGTGTATATACATCCCTTCCTTCTTGAGCTTCCCTCCCACTCCCCTCACATCCCACCCTTCTAGGTTATCACAGAGCACGCAGCTGAGCTCCCTGTGTTATACAGCAATGTGCCACTAGCAACCTATTTTACACATGGTAACGTATTAAAGTAGAAGATATTAAGAAGAGGTGGCAGGAATACACAGAAGAACTATACAAAAAAGATCTTCACGACCAAGATAATCACGATGGTGTGATCACTGACCTAGAGCCAGACATCCTGGAATGTGAAGTCAAGTGGGCCTTAGAAAGCATCACTACAAACAAAGCTAGTGGAGGTGATGCAATTCCAGTTGAGCTATTTCAAATCCTGAAAAATGATGCTATTAAAGTGCTGCACTCAATATGCCAGCAAATTTGGAAAACTCAGCAGTGGCCACAGGACTGGAAAAGGTCAGTTTTCATTCCAATCCCAAAGAAAGGCAATGCCAAAGAATGCTCAAACTACTGCACAATTGCACTCATCTCACATGCTAGTAAAGTAATGCTCAAAATTCTGCTAGCCAGGCTTCAGCAATACATGAACCTTGAACTTCCAGATGTTCAAGCTGGTTTTTAGAAAAGGCAGAGGAACCAGAGATCAAATTGCCAACATCTGCTGGATCATCAAAAAAGCAGGAGAGTTCCAGAAAAACATCTATTTCTGCTTTATTGACTATGCCAAAGCCTTTGACTATGTGGATCACAATAAACTGTGGAAAATTCTGAAAGAGATGGGAATACCAAACCATCTGACCTGCCTCTTGAGAAACCTATAAGCAGGTCAGGAAGCAACAGTTAGAACTGGACATGGAACAACAGACTGGTTCCAAATAGGAAAAGGAGTACGTCAAGGCTGTATATTGCCACCCTGCTTATTTAACTTATATGCAGAGTACATCATGAGAAACACTGCGCTGGAAGAAGCACAAGGTGGAATCATGATTGCCAGGAGAAATATCAATCACCTCAGATATGCAGATGACACCACCATTATGGCAGAAAGTGAAGAGGAACTCAAAAGCCTCTTGATGAAAGTGAAAGTGGAGAGTGAAAAAGTTGGCTTAAAGCTCAACATTCAGAAAACGAAGATCATGGCATCTGGTCCCATCACTTCATGGGAAATAGATGGGGAAACAGTGGAAACAATGTCAGACTTTATTTTTTGGGTTCCAAAATCACTGCAGATGGTGACTGCAGCCATGAAATTGAAAGATGCTTGCTCCTTGGAAGAAAACTTATGACCAACCTAGATAGCACATTGAAAATCAGAGACATTACTTTGCCAATAAAGGTCCATCTAGTCAAGGCTATGGTTTTTCCTTTTTTTTCCTTTTTTTTTTATTATTTTTTTTACTTTACAATATTGTATTGGTTTTGCCATACATCAACATGCATCTGCCATGGGTATACACGTGTTCCCAATCCTGAACCCCGCTCCCACCTCCCTCCCCATAAGGGCTATGGTTTTTCCAGTGGTCATGTATGGATGTGAGAATTGGACTGTGAAGAAAGCTGAGCGCCGAAGAATTGATGCTTTTGAACTGTGGTGTTGGAGAAGACTCTTGAGAGTCCCTTGGACTGCAAGGAGATCCAACCAGTCCATTCTGAAGGAGATCAGCCCTGGGATTTCTTTGGAAGGAGTGATGCTAAAGCTGAAACTCCAGTACTTTGGCCACCTCATGCGAAGAGTTGTCTCATTGGAAAAGACTCTGATGCTGGGAGGGATTGGGGGCAGGAGGAGAAGGGGACGACAGAGGAGGAGATGGCTGGATGGCATCACTGACTCGATGGACGTGAGTCTGAGTGAACTCCGGGAGTTGGTGATGGACAGGGAGGCCTGGTGTGTTGCGATTCATGGGTCGAAAAGAGTCGAACACGACTGAGCGACTGAACTGAACTGAACTGAATGTATTTATGTTGAAACCTTTGTTTTCGGCTTTGGGTTTTTGTTGAAAGTGAAAGTTGCTCAGTCACGTCCAACTCTCTGCAACCCCATGGACTATACAGTCCATGGAATTCTCCAGTCCAGAATACTGAAGTGGGTAGCCTTTCCCTTCTCCAGGGGTTCTTCCCAACCCAGGAACTGAACCCATGTCTCCCGCATTGCAGGCAGATTTTTTACCAGCTGAGCCACTTTGTTACAAGCCACCAAATATAATTCCCCTTGATCCAAAACACTAAACAAATGTTTATATAAATGATACACTTATTGATATTTTACTGGAATGGGGATCAGCTTATTCAATGAGAAAGCATAATAGGATATGAATGGTGGTTAGGCAAAATTTTCCTGGGCTGTGGGTGGGGGGTGTCTCTTGAAGTTGGAAGCAGTTGGGTGCTTTCTAGAACTAAAATAAGCCAGTTGCGTCTTTGGAGTAAAGAGGTAGGTTGCCTGTAAGTGGAATTCAAAAGTAGGCCGACGTGCAGAATTTTGAAGAGTTGCCCCTAGGTTGCCTCTCCAGCCTTCTTAACCCTGCTCTCTGCCTTGGCGAGGCGTTCTGTATGAACTACACCAAAGTGGACAGTTCGCGTGTGATCAGACAGAAGAAGCAAAGGACACTGGGGTAGGTATTATCCAGTTCCCTCCTCGTGGCCTTTCCCTGGGCCAGCTGTGTGGATGTGCGTCCCTCTGCCAAAGGCCACTGCTCTTTCCAACGTGCCCTCTGCATTGTTTGCTCCTTCTGGGTCCCAGTAGCCAAAGCGTTGTTAGTCTTGGGCCTGTGGATCGAGTTCAGAAGGTCTGTAAACTCTAATGGAGAAAATAAAAACACACCTCTATTTATTTATGTAGAAGAATTTTGGTTTAATACAACATGTCTTTATTTTGGGGCTTCTTTAGTGACTCAGACGGTAAAGAATCTGCCTGCAATGCAGAAGATGTGATCCCTGAGTTGGGAGGATTCCCCT
>NW_011494951.1:8925385-8948158 GCF_000754665.1 Bison bison bison | reverse complement strand
ATTCTGGCCTGGAGAATTCCATGGACTGCAAAGAGTTGGACATGACTGAGTGACTTTAATTCACTCATCACAGACATATTTTATTTGACTATTTTATGCATCATTTTTTAATAGAATTGGTTTCTTTGGCAATTCTAAGTATTTTATCAAATTCACTTAAAAAACATTATTCTTGAGTTGGGGTCTTCTGGGTCCCCCAGACTGATAAAAGTTTAGGAATCCATGCAGTAATCACCTCCCCTCCTTGTTGCATTGAGCCTAGTGGTGGGGACCGCTTTCCTCTCACTGGCTTGGGGGGCCTGCATTGATCATTTCTCTACTCCCTGCCACACCATTTGCATGTGTTGTACTCAATCATGTCTGACTCTTTGCAGCCGCATGGATGGTAGCATGCCAGGCTCCTCTGCCCATGGAATTTTCCAGTCAAGAATACTGGAGTGGGTTGCCATTTCCTTCTCCATCGCACCATTTAAGTAATTCCTTTACTGTGTGTGTGCACGCTAAGTCACTACAATCATGTCTGACCCTTTGTGACCCTGTGGACTGTAGCCCATCAGGTTCCTCTGTCCATGGGATTCTCCAGGAAAGAATACTAGGGTGGGTTGCTGTGCCCTCCTCCAGGGGATCTTCGTGACCCAGATATCAAACCCGGGTCTCTTAAGTCTCCTTCATTGGCAAGTGGATTCTTTACCACTAGCACCACCTGGGAAGTCCAGTCCCTTTACTTAAAGCCTCCTTGAACTCTCCTAAGTACAGCACGTCATCCTTGTCCCCCTGGGATACTGACGGATATGCCTTGTAAAGGACTTTGGTTTCCTAGTCAAGAGTAGCTGGGGACCTCAAGCAGGTCACTTGACTTCACTGAGCCTCTGTTTTTCTCATCTGTAAAATGGAGGTTAATACCCAACCGTTGGACATCAAGGCATCTAGGTTATTGTCAGGACAAGTCAATGTAACACGTTTGAATGTTAGCTGGCACACTGAAAATATTACACAAGCCTTATCATTCATTTGCCAGCTTTCTTTCCCTTCCTTCTACCTGTTCTGCTTGGCCAGCAGACTGGCAGGACCAAAATACATTGCTTCAACCTGAAGGTAGGGGTCATTACAAAGGACACTGGCACTTGCGTTGCTTCTGTGGTTAAGGCTTTACGGCTGAGGCAGGGGAAGTATTATTTTTAGTGTTTCCCTCTGCAATTTTTCAATCAACTCTAGGTGAAGTAAGTTCTCATGTAAGAACCCAGACAATATTTCTCCAACAGGAATAATATATAGACATCATTTCCAAGAATATTTTAATGCATAGTGATTTCCTTGTGTTGTTCAATTATTTTAATTGCAATATTATTTAAATGTGTACAAATAAATTGGATATATACCCTTATGCTTATAGTTCTTGTACAGCTATTAATCAAAAACAAATTTGCAAATTAAACCCAGAAGATGCTATTAAGATGATAAACTGAGTGTATGCTATAATGTCCTTTTCCTCCTCTAAATATATAGGAGAAAATTGTCTATAACAGTGCTATAAGACAAAAGGGATTATTCTCCTTAGACCAGAAACTATAAGGGATTTCTGAAAGGCTGGAGGCAGATGGGGTATGAATAATTGATGAGGCTGTGGCCCTAACCCCACCCTGGGGAGCTTGTTCCCAGCAGGGAGTGGTTTCAGATACTCTGTCTAAATGCTGAGGACTGGATACCGGAATATGAGAGAGCTCTAAGGAGCTCTTAGCAGTCAAAGTGGCTTCTACAGTGCCCTAGTAGGAGAGTCCAGATGGCTTGGTCCCTCCCCTCCCCACTACCACACTCATGAAGTGGGAACAGGAGTGTCTGTCCCTAGGCTGGAGCACTAAGTGGAGGCGTTGGACCCGAGAGGCACCAAAGCCCCCTGGGTGGCTGGTGATACTCAAGGGAAATAAGGCATCTCTAGGACAGTCAACTCATTGGAAAAGACTTTGATGCTGGGAAAGATTGAAGGCAAAAGGAGAAGAGGGCAGTAGAGAATGAGATGGTTAGATAGCATCACTGACTCACTGGACAAGAATTTGAGCAAACTCTGGGAGAGAGTGGAGGACAGAGGAGCCTGGCATGCTGCAGCCACCAGGGTCTCAAAGAGTTGGACACAACTTAGCAACTAAACAACAAAAATGACTAGCTAGTGACCTCCTAGCTGATAGTACCTCCACCTTTAGTTTATTATCACTGGTAACAGGTAGTATAATCCAGCTTTCAAATAGGCAACTGGTAAAAGATACAAAGACAAGCAGAAAACCAAGACTTAGGCAACATTTAAGAAAGTCAGTCTAACAGTCAAGTCAGCAAACCCACCAACACTAGTTGTGAGAACTAAGGAAATCGAATTAATGTAGCAAATACAGAGAGATGAGAAAGGACATTGGATTCAAAAAGAGAGACTTGACTAGAGACTTTGACTATAGAAAGTTGTTGAAATAAAAGGAGAAATTAGTAGATGTACTGAATAGCAAACTGCACAGAACTGAGAAGAGAATTCATAGTTGGAAAACTGTTGCTGACAGGTTTTCTCAAAAGGCCAAGTTAAATAGCAAAAATGAATACATTAAAGAATGATTGGAAATAGGAAGTTCTAAGAGGGATTCTGGAAGAAAAGAACGCAGAGGACAGATAGAAGGAGTCAACAAATAATGAAAGATACATATTCTGTTTCAGGAATACATGAGTTAAATTAAAAAGGATTACTGGGTGTCGGGCAGGAGGCATATAAAATGACCACACCCAGAAATACTGTAGAATAATTATGGGCCACCAAAAAAGAGGAAGTCCAGAAACCTTTTGGACAAGGGGGGAGAAAAGCTTCTCTACAGAAGAATAAGAATCATATTAGCTTAAGTCTTCTCATCCATATCATTGAATGGGAGAGGGAAATAATAACTGTTTAATCAGCATTCTATACACAGTCAAAATATTGCTCAATTCAAAAATGAGAGGATGAAATAAGCACATTTTAGTGACTGGAATGTTTTGCCATCCCTTAAATTTGACTGAAACAGTTGCTAGAAATTGCACTTGGTGAAACAAACCAAAATAAATCGAAGAAGAAGATATGGGGTAAGAAAGGAAAAGAGAAAACAAAAAACAATACAATGTATTTCAAAGAATAAAAGTGTTTTGATTATTAAAATATATGATAAATCTCAGATTTGGTAACTGAAAGCAGAACAAAGAAATGTGAGAATTTAAAATTTGGTTAGATTTCATCCTATTTGGGAAGAAGTTATAGGCCCCAATTAACTCTGTTGCTGCTGCTGCTGCTAAGTTGCTTCAGTCGTGTCCGACTCTGTGCGACCCCAGAGACGGCAGCCCACCAGGCTCCCCCGTCCCTGGGATTCTCCAGGCAAGAACACTGGAGTGGGTTGCCATTTCCTTTTCCAATGCAGGAAAGTGAAAAGTGAAAGTGAAGTCGCTCAGTCGTGTCCGACTCTTAGCGACCTCATGGACTGCAGCCTACCAGGCTCCTCTGTCCATGGGATTTTCCAGGCAAGAGTACTGGAGTGGGGTGCCATCCATTAACTCTAGATATTGATAAAATAAAAAAGCAAAGCACCTTAAGCATAGTTGAAAACTACGAATTCCCATATGGCACAAAGGACTTAGCTGAACACCGTGCTAGGAGATTTGACCGCATTTATCTGGTTTCTAACTGCAGTAGGCGGTGTCCTTACAAGTGACCTCTGAGCTGAGTCTTTATTCAAGAAAACAATATTGCCGAAGGGCAGAATGTGCCGCATTGCCAAGCCAGTTTCAGTACTTCTCCACTTACTCCCCTCCTGCAATTTTCCATTTCTCTGTGGTCTCCCTTTAAGCTCCCTTAATACACTTCTTATATTCCCTGTCTGTCTCCCTTTGAAATCCTCAGCCACCTTTGTCTTAGTCGCGGTGGAGCTCAGTCTATGCTGGAGACTCCCTTACAGCAGTCATAGGAATAAATCTGTCTTGTTGCCTTCAACAAGAGTCCAGTTCTCTCTTTTTTTAGCACTCCTGTGTTCCCTGGTCCCTATAGTCAAAGCTATGGTGTTTCCAATAGTCATGTATGGATATGAGAGTTGGACTATAAAGAAGCCTGAGCACCCAAGAATTGATGCTTTTGAACTGTGGTGTTGGAGAGGACTCTTGAGACCCTTGGACTTCAAAGAGATCAAACCAGCCAATCCTAAAGGAAATCAATCCTGAATATTCATTGGAAGGACTGATGCTAAAGCTGAAACTCCAATATTTTGGTCACCTGATACAAAGAGCTGACTCATTGGAAACGACTGTGATGAGGGGAAAGATTGAGGGCAGGAGGAGAAAGAGGCAGAGGATGAGATAGTTGGATGGTATCATTGAGTCAAAGGACATGAGTTTGAGCAAGCTCCAGGAGATACCGAAGGTCAGGGAAGACAGGTGTGCTGCAGTCCATGGGATTGCAAAGAGTTGGTCTTGACTTAGTGACTAAACAACAACAATATTCATAGAAAAATTGTTTACAATCGCTGTAATGTGGACACAGCTTAAATGTTCATCAACGGATGAACGGATAAAGAACACGATCTATACATACAATGGAATACCGCTCAGCCCTTAAAAAGAAGGGAATTTTGCACTATGTGACACGCAGATGAATCTTGAGGAAACACCAAACAGAAGAAACCAGGCACAGAAAAACAACCACTCTAGGCTTTTATCCATTCGAGGGATCTAAAATAGCCAAATTCATAGAATGCAAGAATGGAATGTTGATGGCCAGGGGCCTGAGAAAGGGAGAAAGGAGGAGTCACAAACAAATTGCCAAAATATTTCAGTTGAAAGTCCAGCCCTTTTGTTTTTTTCACCAAGTTAGAAGTTTTAAAGAAGAATTAAAATGGTAAAAGTAAAACCTGTAGCTTCTGAGTCAGAGGAGACTTCAAGGAAAGTTTCTTCAAGGAAGAGACAAACAAGCTGAAGGACAAAAATGGGGCAGACTTAGCAAAACCTGGGGAAAATGTACTTTCCTATGGAGGCCACGACAGATGCAAAAGGCCTGGAGTTGGGAAAATGCTTCGCGATTCGGAGCAACAAGTAGGAAATAAATGTGCCGAGAGCGAAAGGTGGGAGAGTGCGAGGGGAGGTTGGGGAGGAAGGCAAGGTGGCTCTTAGGTCACTGGGATGCTTAATTTGGGGGCAGCTGCATTCCTGCCTAGGTGTCTACAAGGATGCTGAGCGCTTTAAAATCCAGCTGTGTCCTGGTCTCTCTCTCTCTTCCTAGGCAGGAAGCTTGAAGAAGTCAAGGACTGGGGGGATCTTCCCTGGCGGTCCAGCTGCTAAGACTCTATGCTCCCAATGTAGGGAGGCTGGCTTTGATCTCTGGTCAGGTAACTAGATTCCCACACACCACAACTAAGAATTTGCATGCCACAACAGAAGATCCGGTGTGCCGCAACCAAGACTGGTGCAGCCAAATAAAAATAGATAAATAAATATTTTAAAAAGTTTGTGCCAATCTATTAAAAAAAAAAGTTGGCAGGGACTGTTCTCATGTTTTTCCCCAGCAGTTCAAAGAGGAGTCAGGTCAGGTCAAGTGCCCAATGACTGGATGGTTTTCAACTCCTGAGCTTTTCTTATCTCTCCCCTCATGGAGTCTGTAAACCCTGCCAGATTTGAGATTGAAAAGGAGAAAAGAAGATGTCTTATGCTTCTTCACAGAATCCTGAGAGGTTAGAAAGAAAGAATATAGCTGCCGGTAAGTCCCCGACAAAAGGTCCGGGCTTTGTGGGGGCGGGGTTCTCCCCAACATGTAACTCATCTCTGATCCTTCTTACTATCCCCATGCCCCCATCACCTTAACTTGAGGTAGCTTGGACCCGGAGAAGTTGAAAAACAGGCCCCTTAGTTTAAAATCCAAAGCGTTTTCCTGCAATATGTGCCCACATGTTGCCGAACATCCGACTGCGGCTGTCTGGCAAAACCGGAATGTTGACACACAAAGCCCCAGAGCTTTTCATCAGACACAGTTAGATGTCACTGGCAGGGGTGGCTGATGGGACTCTGCTGGCCTTTGCACCCAAGAGAGGGCTCTCAGGAGACTCCCTGCTCACGCTGATCAAGCGAAGCGGAATGAACTAATGACCAACGCAATGGGTTTATATTTTCCTGGAAGAAAGAGAGCACTAGGGAAAGTGACTTGCTGTTTCACTGTGAGTGCTCAGACAGTACTGTTGACTCGATTCACCTTCCAGGGGGCTGGGAAACAGTCCTGTCTGCCCACTCCCCACCGCCCTGGAGCTCATGAACTTACCCTTTGAGAACTGAAGCCTTCTGTGTCTTGCCCTAGAAATATTCAAAAGCTATTTTGACTGACATGCCTTTACAGTCTAAAAGGGAGAATTCTAATTCTGTAGAGAGAAGTCTTCTGTGCCTTGGGGAAATCTACAGTGATAGACAGGGGTCCTTTAGTCTAATTCTCTCTGCATCTGAGAGCAAGGTTGTGTAAACTTTGATGTCAGTGATTGCATGATGCAAGATTGTTAACAGAGAGGCCTCTGGCTTGGGCGTTTTGAAGTTTTAAAAGCTCTTCTTATGATTCTGATATGCTCCCATAGTTAAAACCATCACTTTAAAAGAACAGAATATGTTCAATTTCTCTTGAGTTTCGTGTGTGTTTATGTGTTTGAGGAGTGAAGGTGTGGAGGTGGCTCCAACTTGTGTTTCTGACTGTTTTTCAAAGGCAATTTTGAGAGGCACTGATTCCTGGAACAAGCTGAGTTTACAAACGTCTTTACTCATCCTCTTAAGATGTGGATCAGACATATCCTTCATGAAATCTTTTCTGATTTACCCGAGCAGACTTGATTCTTCTTCTCCTTTGACCCTACTCTACCAGGAACAAACATGTATTCAGGTCCTCATAACTCTGAATGATAATTTAAACTTACCTATCCTCACCCCACCCCCAGCCCCATCCATAAAGACCTTCTTCATGGCTGGGATAAAGTTCTTCCTTCTCTGTAACCCTAGTTGCCTGTAAATGTTTGCTGACTAAATGAGGTTTAATGGACAGGGCAATAATCCCAACCTAGAGACTGCATTTATAAAGGCAACAACTAACAATCCAAGTGATTTTCAATGTTAAATAGTTTTAATGAATACCGAACATTCACTGTTAAATGTTCAGCTTTGGCTACATGAAGTGTCTCTTTGCTTGATGGTTACTTTATCAGCCCCGCTAATACTGCTTTCAGATAGGATATTGTTGGCTATAAGTGAATCAATGAAGAAATTATTACTTAAGCAACAGGATTTTCTTTCTTAGTAGACAAAATCATTGAAAACTTTGTATCTTTGAGAGGAAGTTGAAAACAATAAGAAGAAACGGATGGCTGGAGCTTTGGAACATACTGTCGCCCCAAAGCTGTAACTGAGTGAGGCTTAGAGCTAGGGAGAAGTGTGGCTTTGCTGACTGTCTCTGAAGCCAGGCAGAGGAGACTTGCGTGTTACAGAACAGTGGAAGCTTCCCAAAGGGAAACACACAGAAACAATCAGGAGAGCAAACAAACCACACAGGATCATGACGTTACTAGGAGACAGAGATTCCATGACCTTTCATTTACCTGCAAGTGGAGGGCAGGATGAATTCCAACAGAAAGGGTGTGAGTTTAAGAGGCGGCTTAAGAGAAGGGTGGAAGATAGCAGAGAATCTTGATAAAGCACAAGTGAAATTACCCTGGGAATAGAAAGTCAACTTTAAACGAGAAAGTACGAAACGCAGGCTGCAACTTGGAAGTTCACAGCACTGAAGGCGGGGAAGGGTTTTGATTGTGTGTGGGAACGCAAAGGCAGAATTTGGAAGCATTACTTCTGGGGAAGGGTTACAGATATACAGAGAGGGGGTGATACCACTTGGAGACAAATCAATGAAAAAATGAAAGAAATAAGTAGGAATGATTAAGGACTCTCAGGGAAATAAACCCTCCTTTCCCCATGCCACCATAACCCAAATTACCCATAAAAGAAATGGTACAAAAGGGGGAAGAACCAAGGAGTTCTTAAACTAGGGACCCTGTTGTGAAAGAAATAAGAATACAGAAAAGCAGATCAACATCCATATAAAATTATTGTAAAAATAATTGAAAATGAGAATCAAAGCATTTCTCCTGATGAAAAGTCTTACCAGAAAATTCGAAGAAGCAGAAGAAAACTCAAAACAACTGGAAAGAAACACACCAAAGTAAATTCATTTAGGAATATAAAATAATACCTAAAATCAGAAATATAAAAACTAAGACCAGGAACAGACTCCCCTTAACCCTCCTTCCTTCAAAAAAACTACTTAGACTTGGGAGAGAAATTGAGAAAAAATATATCAGTAATGAAGATTCTGCAATTCAGGAGACCCAGTTTCGATCTCTGGATCAGGAAGATCCCCTGGAGAAGGACATGGCAATCCACTCCAGTATTCTTGCCTGGAGAATCCCATGGACAGAGGAGCCTGGGGGCTGCAGTCCATGGGGTTGCAAAGAGTGGGACACGACTGAGCAACTAACACACACAATGAAGACTAAATTCCAAAGTACTGATGGAGTAAAAGATTTAACAAGGGGGATTAAAGAAAAAATAAAAAGACTAAAAATGAATTAAAATGAGGAAACAAACAAAGCATTTCACCCACTTTCAAAGGGAAAGTGGGTGAAATGTAAAACACTTTGCAAAGGTGGCCCAGCAAACCTATGACTGGGGAAGAGAATCAGAACAATGGGCCAGAGCTGGTATTTAAAATCCTAAGTCCAGAAAAGTCCCGTAATCTACACGCTTCTGCTGAGCGCATGCTCAGTCGTGTCCGACTCTTTGTGACCTCATGGACTGTAGCCCGCCAGGCTCCTCTGTCCATGGCATTCTCCAGGCAAGAACACCGGAGTGGGTTTCCATTTCCTCCTTTAGGGGATCTTCCTGACCCAGAGATTGGAACTGAGTCACCTGCGTCTCCCACATTGGCAGGAGGATTATTTACCACTGGGCCCCCTGGGAAGCCTTAGTCTACAAGTTGATAGAGTTAAAGGGTACTAGGGAAAATTTATCTGAAACAATCGACTGTGAACAATCAACTAGCTAAATGAATGAAGTTCAAAGAAGACATCTTCAGGTCTTTCAGGCAAACAGAAGGATTGGATTCTGGAAGTATACCGTAGTTCATTTAACCAACTCTATAATTGGACAATTAGGTCATTTCTATTTTTTTTTTAATTTTATTGGGGTATAGTTGATTTACAGTGTTGTGTTAGTTTCGGGTGTACAGCAAAGTGAATCAGTGATGCATATACATGTATCCACTCTTTTCTAGATTCTTTCCCCACGCAGGCCATTATGGAGTATTGAATGGAGGTCCCTGTGCTATATGGTAGGTCCTTATTAGTTCTCTATTTTGCATGTAGCAGTGTGTATATGTCAGTTCTAATCTCCCAATGTATCCCTCCAGCCCTTACCTCCTGGCACTCATCAATCTGTCTCCTACATCTGTAACTATATTTCTGTCTTGTAGGTAAGTTCATCTGCGCACCCTTTTTTAGATTCTGCGTGTAAGTGACATCATATGGTATTCGTCTTTCTCTGGCTGACTTCACTCAACATGGCAAACTCTACGTCCATCCATGTTGTTGCAAATGGTATTATTCCATTCTGTGTATGCATGACATTTTCTTTATCCATTCCTCTGTCAATGGACATTTACATTGCTTCCATGTCCTTCCATGTCCTTGAAAACAGTGCTGCAGTGAACTTTGGGGTGCCTGTATCTTTCGGAATTATGGTTTTCTCCAGATATATGTGAGTTAGTGGGATTGCTGGATCATACGGCAGCTCTATTTTTAGTTTTCTAAGGAACCTCCATACTGTTCTCCATAGTGCTGCACCAGTGTGCATTTCTACCAACACTGGGAGAGGTGGGGGCATAGCCTTCTTTTCCACACCCTCTCCAGCATTTCTCATTTGTAGACTTTTTTGATAACGGCCATTCTGACAGGTGTGAGGTGATACCTCATCGTGGTTTTGATTTGCATTTCTCTCCTAATTAGTGATGTTGAGTATCTTCTCATGTGCTGTTTTACGCATCTGAATGTCTTCTGTGGAGAAATTTCTATTTAGATCTTCCACCCATTTTTTGCTCCTTAGAAGAAAAGCTATAACCAACCTAGACAGCATATTAAAAAGCAGAGACATTACTTTGCCAACAAAGGTGCAAAGGTCTGTCTAGTCAAGGCTATGGTTTTTCCAGTAGTCATGTATGGATGTGAGAGTTGGACTATAAAGAAAGCTGAGCACCGAAGAATTGCTGCTTTTGAACTGTGGTGTTGGAGAAGACTCTTGAGAGTCCCTTGGACAGCAAGGAGAGCCAACCAGTCCATCCTAAAGGAAATCAGTCCTGAACATTCATTGGATGGACTGATGTTGAAGCTGAAACTCCAATACTTTGGCCACCTGATGCGAAGAACTGACTCATACAAAAGACCCTGATGCTGGGAAAGATTGAAGGTGAGAGGAGAAGGGGACAACAGAGGATGAGATGGTTGGATGGCATCACTGACTCGATGGACATGAGTTTGAGCAAGCTCTGAGAGTTGGTGATGGACAGGGAAGCCTGGCGTGCTGCAGTCCACAAGGTCACAAAGAGTTGAATATGACTGAGCAACTGAACTGACTGACTGACCCATTTTTTGATTGGGTGCTATTGTTATCATTACTGTTGTAGCCAATATCATGATGAGCTGAGTTCCCAATCGCCCCAGAATGCGATTGAATGGGGGAGCAGGGAGAACCGGGGGCAGCGCCTGCTAGAGGAATCGCTGATCCCACAAGATGTCATGTGTGGGTCTTTCCTCTTGGTTTTAGCTTGTCCTTTGATATGAAACTTGAGATGGTTTCCTGGCTTCAGAATGAAGAGACCCACGCCCTTGGTTCTGTCGCCCAGGTAGGTACTTCATTCCCCGCTCCTGCCTCCTGTTTCAGGTCTCACAGCACTGCTCTCATCTGACCTCTACAGAGCCTGCTGTTTCCGTGGGATGTTGGGGACCTTCACTTGAGATTAAGGGAAAGAATGATGTGCCTTTTGGGTCAACCCTCCATCCAGCCCACCCCAGCTGGGAAGACCCTGGTAGTCAATCCCAAGAAACGCTCTACGGCCTCACCCAAGTGAGGCGCTTGTCCAGCCCTCCGACTCAGCCAGCGGCTTCTCACACCACTCTCCGTTTTATCTCAGGAAAAAGAAAGCATGACCACATCTTCCTGTCAGCACTGTTCTGTCCTCCAGTTCTCACCGCCCCCACACAAACATTTCACAGGATTCTTGCTCAGAAATGTGCTCTGGGTGGGTCTGGGTTCTGTGACTTTTTTTTTTTTTATCTTGGGGAAGAATTAGTCATTGTTGAGAAGCAGGTGAGGGTGGTGCTTGTGTACCCTGACCCATCGTACTTGCAGAACAGGCACCATCCTGGTATGCTGGGGCTGTGGGGCGGGGTTGTCACCCAGCACCAGTAGACAACATTCATCTTTCTAGAATGTTCAGGGCCATGGTGTGTGTTTATTTCACTGAGCTAATCCCAAGAGTGTTGCTTCTTTTTGTTCATGGTTCAGTCCCTAAATCATAACCGACTCTTGAGACCCCATGTACTGTAGCCCGCCAGGCTTCTCTGTCCTTGGGGATTCTCCAGGCAAGAATACTGGAGTGGGTTGCCATGTACTTCTCCAGGAGATCTGCCCAACCCAGGAATCGAACCCAGGTCTCCTGCATTGCAGGCAGATTCTTTACCGACTGAGCTACGAGAGAGATGCCCCATTTTTGTGCAAGGAAGGCAGCTATGACTTCTGGCCTGTACACACAGATGAGTGGTGCGTTTTAGCATCAGACTCTGAAGCGTCCTTGAAAGCCGCTCCTTGTCCCCTTTTTGCTTTAGGGAATAGAAGTATTGATACGGCAGTCATCTTCTGATGACATTGCCGTGAGAAGAGGCAGACCTCGAGGAGTACCTTAAAATAGAAACAAAACAAAAAGGCATCAGAGAAATGCGTGTTTGCTCCTGCTATTACTCCACACTACCAGAAGATGGAGTCATATCTATTTTTCTATATGCTTTGCCAATCAACAGATACTGTAGGCAAAATCTCTGTTGTTAGGTTCATTCTGCAGTGTGTGATTGTAGTCTTGGCTTTATTTTTGCTCTCTGCCACCCATCCTTCCCCTTTCTTCCCTCCTTCCTTCCTTCCATCTTCTTTTTCATTAAAAAAAAAAATGAAAACAGCTTTATTCTTTAGAACCTGTTAGAGAAGTCCCTCTCCCTCCACTTAAAACACACACATACACACACACATAACGGTTACCCCTCAGATTTGGAAAAGATTAATACAGGAGCCATGGCCTTTCTGCTTGGGTGTTAATTCCTTCAGTTTTCTGCTCAGAAAATAGAAGTTCGATAACATGTGCTCTATTTATTTAGTGCATGCAGGCTTCCCAGGCGGCTCAGTGGTAAAGAATCCGCCTGCCGATGCAGGAGACCTAAGAGACACAGGTTTGATCCCTGGGTTGGGAAGATCTCCTGGAGGAGGTCGTGGCAATCTATTCCAGCATTCTTGCCTCCTGGAGGATCCCATGGACAGATAAGTCTGGCGGGCTGCAGTCCATGGGGTCACAAAGAGTCAGACATGACTGAATGACTGAGAACACATACTTATTTGGCAGGGCCTTATTCTAGGCCATTGAGAGCTTCAGAAGAAAGATAGACCTTTAGTCCATTAAGGGCTAATATCTGTCCTCAAGAGTCTGGGTTTCGAGACCTCACCATCCTACAACCTCCGCATCAGGAGGTGATGTATCAAAAGCTAAGGCAACTGTGAGTGTTTTGGGAAAAAGGAGGAGGTGCCTCCAAGGATGAGCAGAAGGAGGTGGAAAATAGGTAGAATTTCAGAGAAATGCCATTTCTTTTCTTTAAGCTTTGTAATTTACTGTATTCATCCTCTGAAATGCTCTCTTGTGTTTTGTTCTCTGCTACAGGCCTAATTTCCCACATTCTTTCAATTCCTCTGCCCTAGTTTAAAAAAGAAAAATAAGTAAATAAACGATTCATTGGAATTGAGTACAGCGATAATTTCCATAACAATATCAACAGTTTCAAAATCAGGCTCACGACTTCCCAGCAAAATTAAATCATGGCTCCTGGAACACTGGCTTCATGGAAAAGCTTTTGCTAAATAGTAATCTAGCTTCCAATCAAGCGGCACCCAGAGCACACTTGTCAGCAGAGGGGAAAATGGTTCGATGGGCTTGATAGGCAGGTGGACCAGCTGGTCTCAGACACCTTGGCAGCTCCACTGGGCATGTGGAACTTACAGATTTTATGTGTGATTTGGTTCCTGGTGAGGGTTCTTAGGCAAATGGTCTGACTATGGTTAAGTCTTGCTTGTCTTGGAACCACTCATTTGGGAACCTGTTCTCTTTGAATCAAATTGCCAGCTTCCTTTGTCCACATTTTCCATTTAAGATTTCTTAGTGTCTCTGAGTGTTGGTAAAGTCTTGGCTTTGCATAGTCATGCATAAGGTATTCACTGGCTAGAAATACCTGCCTTGTGTATCTTGGTTTGTGGGCAAGCTTCCGGAAGGCTCTTTTGGGCTCAATTCAATACCTCGAGTTCTGAGCCATGCTGCGGTTTGCGGTTTGAAGAGGTCAGCCCTGCTGCCAGAAATGCTAAACCCTCAGAAGGTCAGGTCTAGTTAAGGCCCTGCAAGCCCAGTTTTCCTCCAGACTTCAACCAACACAGTCAGAGAGAGAAGAATATATGCCAGCCATGGACATCACAGGCATTCCCATCCAAGCTTTCCATTCGTAGATGAGATGTAGGTTGACCAGCTGGCTGACCCACCTTCACCAGCTCTGCAGAGATCATACGCTCTGATTTATCACTTAGGCTGTCTTCTCATCAAAATGCTGGCGAAGTATGGGCATGCTCCAGCACCTTACCTATCTCTTTGGACAACCCACAAAAGTCAGGTACAGTAAGTCCCCTACATATATAGAACCTTCAAGTTGTGAACTTTCAAAGATGTGAACATGCATTCCATCAATGTCAGGCGTGAGTGGAATCACAGCTTGCCCTCCAACTCCTGTTGCTGATCACCCTTCAGCTCTACCGTCTCCCATCTCCTCTCCCCTCCAGTCAGTAACTCTTTTTGCCTGTTCACTGGGTGCCAGTCCCTGTATGGCAGCTGTTGTACCGTACCACTGAACTTTTCAAGGTGCTGTACTGTAAGACTAAAAATGTTTTCTCTATTTAAGTGTGTGTTTGTCCTGTATGTATTATTTGTGTGGAAAGTTTTATAAACCTATTATAGTACAGTACTATATATCAGATTGTGTTAGCTGGGTACCTATGCTATCTTATGCTGAAGCTGAAGCTCCAATATTTTGGACACCTGATGCAAACAGCTGACTCACTGGCTACCTGATGTGAACAGCTGACTCACTGGAAAAGACCCTGATGCTGGGAAGGATTGAAGGCAGGAGGAGGAGAGGGCAACGGAGGATAAGATGGTTGGACGGCATCACAGATTCAATGGATATGAACCAGGGCAAACTCTGGGAGGTGGTGAGAGACAGCAAAGCCTGGAATGCTGCAGTCCATGGGGTCACAAAGAGTCAGACTTAATGGACTTACAAACAAATTGGACTTATGAATAATGTCTCTCAGAACTGAACTTGTTCACATGTAGGGGACTTGCTGTAATGGCTACTGCACTCAGTTCACATCTTGACTTTGTTCACCATCATGGAGCCTTAATGCAAACCCTTCATGTCTCCTATAAAATGGGGTTAATCAGAGTGTCTGCAGTGAGTACAGTGCCCAGCATATAGTGAGGCTCAATACATGCATTCCTTTCCTTTCTCCTCAGCAACAGGCAAAAGAGAAAAAACAAAAAGACTTTAGAAATAATCTATTAGAGTAATTTTAAAAGATTTTAAAGCCAGGAAGAATGCTTTGTAGGCATGAAACATAAACCTATGAAATAGATTTAAGAAGAACATCTCTGCAGAAGGAGTAAGGACCTGGAAGAGATGGAACCTACCTCTTGGCTTATCTCCTTTTTTACCCTCTCTCCAAGAATACTCTTGAAAAGGTCTCTAGAACTTTAAGAATTCCAAAGTTTATACTCTCACAACGCCTCTGGACATGGAACAACTGACTGGTTCAAAATTGGGAAAGGAGTACAACAAAGCTGTTCATTGTCATCCTGCTTATTTAATTTAATTTATATGCAGAGTACATCATGTGAAATGCTGGGCTGGGTGAATCACAAGCTGGAATTTAGACTTTCAGGAAAAATATCAACAATCTCAGATATGTACACAGAAAGTGAAGAGGAACTAAAGAATCTCTTTATGAGGGTGAAAGAGGAGAGTGAAAAAGCTGGCTTGAAACTCAACATTAAAAAAACAAAGATCATGGCATCTGGTCCCATGGCTTCACGACAAACAGAAGAGGAAAAGTGGAAGCAGTGACAGATTTTATTATCCTGGGCTCCAAAATCACTGCAGATGGTGACAGCAGCCATGAAATTAAAAGACACTTGCTCCTTAGAAGGAAAGCTATGACAAACCTAGAAAGAATATTAAAAAATAGAGACATCACTTTGCTGACAAAGGTCCTTATGGTCAAAGCTATGGTTTTTCCAGTGGTCAGGAATGGATGTGAGAGCTGGACCAAAAGCAAGGCTGAGTGCTGAAGAACTGACGCTTTTGAACTGTGGGGTGGAAAAGACTCTTGAGAGTTCCTTGGACTGCAAGGAGATCAAATCTGTCAATCCTAAAGGAAATCAACCCTGAATATTGACTGGAAGGACTAATGCTGAGGCTGAAGCTCCAGTACTTTGGCCACCTGATGTGAAGAGCTGACTCATTGGAAAAGACCCTGAAGCTTGCAAAGACAGAAGACAAAAGAAGAAGAGGGTGGCAGAGGACGAGATGGTTAGATAGCTTCACTGACTCAATGGACATGAATTTGAGCAAACTCTGGGAAATAGTTGGAGAAGGAAATGGCAACCCACTCCAGTGTTCTTGCCTGGAGAATACTAGGGATGGGGGAGCCTGGTGAGCTGCTGTCTATGGGGTCTCACGGAGGCGGACACGACTGAAGCAATTTAGCAGCAGCAGCAGCAGCCGGGAGATAGTGGAGGACAGAGGAGGCTGGCATGCTACAATCCCTGGGTTCACAAAGAGTTGAACACGGCTTAGTAACTGAACAACAACAACAACCCCTCTTTTAAGCCAATTACACCATTTAAAACTAGCAGGCCAAGAGAACAAAAAAGACACACATGTGGTTACATGGCTAAAGAAAAACCTAGTCAGACCTGGCCTATTTTTATTATATACCCTGCATTAAGAAGTAGAGATAAAGATGGGATATACAGATCTTCATCTACTCTACTTTCTAAAGTAAAATCAGGGCTTATGATCTTATAACAAGCACAAATTTTGATTCACTGTTGTCCTGGAAAATTAGAGATGTTTGGTTACAGCAGAGATCTATTCTGAGTTTGTAAACGAGTAGCTGAGACCAGATAACTTCATAGAAGTTGACTAAGGCATCCTTGGCTTAGAACCGAATGTGTGGTCCAGAAGCCATTATAGGAATCAGAAGTGATAATAATCTGGATGGGTGGAGTGCATGGGGAACGCTCCATGGAGGTATTGTCCCTAAGGGAACTCTAGAAGATAGCCAGTGCACTGGCCAGTGGCCGTGTGTTAGCTTTAGTTACTCGGTTGTGTCCGACTCTTTGTGACCCGGTGGACTGTAGCCTGTCAGGCTCCTCTGTCCGTGAGATTTTCCAGGCAAAAATACTGGAGTGGGTAGCCATTCCCTTCTCCAGGAGATCTTTCCAACCCAGGGTTTGTACCCAGGTCTCCTGCATTGAAGGTGGACCAGAAAAGTCGTGGTGGAGAGAGAGATAAAAACCGTTAACTCCAGAGGACACTGTATGGAAGTGGGGTAAAAAACCATATATGTTTTTTTTCTTTTTCTTGCAAAAATAAAAGCATTACTTTAATCATAGGGAAATATCACATTAGGAAACTGACAGACATTTTTAAAAACAACTGCTCTGTAGTCTTTTCAAAAGTCATCCGTAAAGAAATGGCTAAGGAAGAAATCCAGGTTAAAGAAAATTAAAGATTAAAGATATGGCATGGAGTTAGTTTCTGGGACATTTTGGGTATTAACTTTTTTTTTTAACCAGATATAGGGTTTGCAATTATTTCCTCCCAGTTTGTAGGTTTCGTTTTCATTTGTTGCTCATTCCCCATGCTGTGCAGAAGGCTTTAGTTTTACATAATCCCCCGGTCCAGGTTTGCCTCTGTTGCCTGTGGTTTCAGTGTCGTATCCAAGAAATCATTGCCAAGACGAATGTTCAAGAGCTTTTCTAGGCATTTTACTGTTTCATGTCTTACATTTAAATGTTTGATCCATTTCTAAGTTGATTTTTGTGGATGGGGTGCACATCCATTTATCTACATGTGGATATCCAGTTTTAAGAAAAAATTAATAGGTGTCCATGACCATAGGAAGAGAAGCAAGTGTAGCACAAAGGTAACCCTTGTTGAATCTGAGTACTGTTCTTGCAAGTCTTTAAGTTTCCAATTACCTCATAATCAGTTCAGTTCAGTCGCTCAGTCGTGTCCGACTCTGCGACGCTATGAATCGCAGCACGCCAGGCCTCCCTGTCCATCACCAACTCCTGGAGTTCACTCAGACTCACGTCCATTGAGTCAGTGATGCCATCCAGCCATCTCATCCTCTGTTGTCCCCTTCTCCTCCTGTCCCAATCCCTCCCAGAATCAGAGTCTTTTCCAATGAGTCAACTCTTCACATGAGGTGGCCAAAGTATTGAAATTTCAGCTTTAGCATCATTCCTTCCAAAGAACACCCAGGACTGATCTCCTTTAGAATGGATGGGTTGGATCTCCTTGCAGTCCAAGGGACTCTCAAGAGTCTTCTCCAACACCACAGTTCAAAAGTAGCAATTCTTCGGCGCTCAGCTTTCTTCACAGTCCAACTCTCACATGCATCCATGACTACTGGAAATCCATAGCCTTTATCTTCCCAACCCAGGGATTGAACCCAGGTCTCCCTCATTGCACGGGGATTCCTTACCAGCTGAGCCACCAGGGACACCCTAGCAACTAAACAGCAAACAAATAAAGGGAGGCACTCAGGAGGCCCTGTGAGTTTGGGGCTGACTGAGTATGTGGAGATGGCAGAATGTTAGCTAGACCTAGAGACTGTACTTACTGCAGTAATTAAGAGGCCAGTGCCAGGGGCCAATCCATTCCACCACTCCTACTGGTGTCCCCTTGGGCAACCAGTTAACCTCATTTGATGGCTGTGAGGATGAACTAACGTGAGGGATATGATGTGCATAGGACAAGACAGGCCCTTGGTATGTGCGTGCTTTCCGTCTCCATGTCTATCTATAACTTTTGTTCTAGTTCTTGAGTTGCCTTGGAAGAAAGATGTGAAGCGCTCAAATGTAATGAGGAATAAAGACAAATAATGAAGAAGGAAATGGCAACCCACTCCAGTGTTCTTGCCTGGAAACTCCCATGGACAGAGGAGCCTGGCAGGCTACAGTCCTTGGGGTCACACAGAGTCGGATATGACTGAGCAACTGAGGATGAAAGATAAGTAAAGGACTGACTCATTGGAAAAAACTCTGAGGCTGGGAAAGATTGAAGGCAAAAGGAGAAGGGGGCAGCAGAGGATAAGATGGTTAGATAACATCACCAACTCAACGGGCATAATTGTGAAGGACAGGTAAGCCTGGAGTGCTGCAGTCCATGGGTCATGAAGAGCTGGACATGACTTAGCAACTGAACAACAGCATCACCAGTCAAGACCTGGGCCGGGCAGATACCAGACTCGAATTCCCAGACATGTTCTGAAGTTACAGGCACCTGTGCTCTGGTTCAGGCCCCAAGAGCATCACTCAGGACCACTCACCACCCATCAATTATTAATCTCACGGTATTCACCATTTTGACATTGGTCACTATTGGCTATAAGAAATGACAGTCATTATAGCAAATACAATAAACAGTGACTGTTATAGTTTGAGAGTGATTTAGAAACAAAAGGCTACTAAGGCTCTTTATAAAACATTTCGCATCTGAATTTTCCTTAATTTGTCTCAAATCTGGACCCCCAGGTCATAAGATTTTAAAACCCCAAGCGTTTGGGAAATTTGGGCCAGACGGAATAGCCCTAGGCCAGGAGTCAAAAATCCGGCTTCTGATTCCAGCCATAATTTACTCGCTCTGTGACACTGGCCAGGTGACAACTTCTCTGAGCCCCTGATTTCTCCACAGTAAGCTCAGCAGGGGATGTGAATTCTGGGTCTTTCCCAGGTTTGTGGTGAGAGGCCAGCGAAAGGAAGAGGTTGGGGGTTTCAGGATGGGGAACACATGTACACCCATGGCTGATTCATGTGAATGTATGGCAAAAACCACCCCAGTATTGTAATTAGCCTCCAATCAAAATAAATTAAAAAAAAAAAAAGTTGTTGAGAGAACACTGATGCCTAAATGTGCGGATTAGAGACACAGTACTTTGACAACTCATAGCAATGAGATTCAACAAGCGAATATGTACAAAGGGCTCAGGAAGGAGGCCGCAGGGTGTGGACGGAGGCTCCTAGCACCCCAAGGGGGTTCCTGCCTCTCTGGGCCAGGCCTGGCTGGTTCTGCCAGCTGAAATGTCAACACGGAGGTTCTTGTCTAAAGTCCCAGGGGACAAAGGATGCTTTGGGCCCCGGGTGGGGAGCAGAGTCCTTTTCCGTTTGCCTCACAGAGGCCTTCCTCTCCTGGCCTGCGGGGTAGGCGGGCTGTAAGTAAGCAACAGGCCGTTTTCTGCTGAGTCACCCGGCTCGGCCCCTCCTGGCTGGTGTCGGGGCCGCAGATTCTTAGTAGGAGGGGCTGGCTCCCCTGAGCTGTTTCTGTTCCGGGGGCACAGCGAATAGCATTTTATTTGGAGGATCAAATAGCCTTTCTCAGAAACAATAGAGGTTTTTTTTTTTTAAATGGGGTAAGGTGGGCTGCTTGCCAGGGTGGCCTGCCAAATCACGCCTGCGGAGAAGGCCCCGCGGTCCCTGGGCTTCGTGCCACGAATTTGCATCCGTCGAACAGAGCAGGAAGCAACAGCCCAGAAGGGCCTGGGTTCCGCCAATCTTATTTTTACCACTTAAGACAGATGTGCCCTTGGTGGAGGTCCGAAGGTCCTGTTTCACTTCCACAGCTGCCGCGCTGCGTAATAAATAGTTGCTGACCTTTCACAAGCACTTTCCTGAGCAAAAGAGCCGACTCATTGGAAAAGACTGGAAAAGACTGAAGGCAGGAGGAGATGGTTGGCTGGCATCACTGCCTCCCTGGACATGAGTTTGGGCAAAGCTTGGGAGTTAGTGCACAACAGGGAAGCCTGGTGTGTGCCTGGTGTGTGCTGTAGTCCATGGGGTCGCAAACAGCTGGACACGACTTAGCAACTGGACGACAGCATGAGCGCTTGCCAAGTGCCAAGCTCCCTTCCGCGCTTTCAAAGCATCTCCTCAGTCAGTCCTGACCGGCTTGTGCACTAGGTTCTCTTTCTTGTCCTTGTTTACCTCTTGAGAACACTGACTGTCAGAGAGGTCAAGTTACCTGAAAAAGGTCACACAGCAGGTAGGTGGGGGAGCGGGGCCCTGGACGTCAGGGCCCGTTCTCTGGACAAGTACACCAGGCAGCAGGCTACAGGGACTGATGGGTGGGGACGCGTGCGTCTCAGAGAGTGGGTGTGCAAGTGGGTGTGTCCCCGGTTGGGGTTACTACTATTATTTATTTCTTTAACACAACCGGATGATGCCTTTGAAAACAAGGAACAACATCAGGAAAACGATGCTGCGACGTCGTTCTCTAGGCTGGTTTTTGTCCTGTCTTGCCCCACGTCATTATGACTTGGAGGGTCTGTGAGCAGAAACCCTGAGGGTGAAAAGGCCACACCCCAGCTGCATACTCGGGTTATATCTGCTTCTGAACTGTCTCGGGCTGACCTTGTTTTGAAGCAGCGTGACCTTCAGCTGCATGTCCTTATTTTGTGGTTTTGGACTGAAGTGTGTAGGTTGTAGAAATTGCATGGATTCCAGACAGGCTGACCACACTTCAAATGCCACTGGCAGGTGTGCGACGCCTACTCTTCTAACTCCATGTGGGTCAGACGCACATTAGTCCTCAGAGAGCAAGACCTTTCTCAGACCGACTCGGAACTGGGCTATGTTGCTTGCTAGAGAGTGGCCTGATAACACCAGGGCTTTGGTTTGTTTGTTTTTAAGAGCTTCAAAAGACATTTGCTTCGATCTCAGTGTCCCTTCCAGTGCCCGGGAACTAGTCCTGGTTGCTGAAGCCAAAAGTACATTCTTCCCTTTGTTGTTTAGCTGCTCAGTCGTGTCTGACCCTTTGAGACCCCACGGACTGTAGCCGCCAGGCTCTTCTGTCTGTGGGGATTTCCAGGCAAGACCACTTGGTCACCATCAAAATCAAATTACCAAGCAAGCAGGTGTTGATGAGACCCATCACCACACAAACTTAATTAAAAAAAAATATAGGTAAGGGAGCCAGTTTCCTGCAGAGTGACATTTCGGGGCTCCCCCTCCCACTGGGCATTGAAGATGCCGGGATGATGTCATTTTGTGACAGGGTTGGTAGGATCTGCAGCTTGGAGCCTGGGACCTGCCTGCCATGTGGGCTCCTGTCGGAGTCACTGTCAAAACCATTCATCTTCAGCTTACGGCTGCGCCTCCTGGGGGGACTGGGTTTTCTTGTTCTGTTTTGTTCGGCGTGGCATTCAAGATTCCTTCACAGAAATCTGTGTTGGGGCAAGAAAATGCTACATGAGTGATGCCCTTGTGAAGTCACCATCTGGCCAATATTCATCTTGCATTGCAAAATACCAAGGATTTCCTTGGGCACAGATGCTGGGCCAGTGATCGAACGCCAGTGATCACAGTCATAAACCCACACGCAATCAAGTGTAATTAATGCACCTGGTACCCGCTGCCGAGTTCACATTCCTGCCCAGTGCCCGGCTTTTTTGTCTCACGTGTGGGGCTTGGTTTTATTTCCTTCCCTTTTGGCGGGGCGGGCGGGGTTGGGGGGAAGGTGGGGGAAGACGTTTGCAGTTTGAATCCTTCTCAGCATCTTTGGCGGTAATTAAGTCACTGTCACGGGGCTAGGGTTAAAAAAAAAAAAGGGAGTGTTTGTGTGTGCTCAAGAAGCCGCATCACACGCAAACAATACAGCACTGAGCGACTTTCTGCGGCTTCAAGAGCCCATTGTCCTGTGCGCCTGGAATCTGTTCTGCTGTTGGCGGATCACTGGCTTTGGGAGGCCAGAGCCCCAGGCACTGCTCTCCTCACGGTTTTGTGCCAGACAGAAGAAGCGAGGGATCCCAAGCTTGGAAAAAAATAAATGATGAAATCCCCAGCAGCCCGCCATCTTCCGACAAGCAGGATTTCAGGATCGCCTTCCTCTCTCTCTGTGTGGGGACTCTTAACGTGGTGATGGGGCGGGCGGGGAAGCCTTCTGCTTTGGTGCAATTGACATCCTGGGAAGCAGTGGACGCTCTCTTTGGACAGAGACCAGGGAGGGTTTGTAGGTGGGACAGGAAGGGTGGAGGTGGGCAGAAGTTTGCAGAAAGGCCAATAGTGATGGTACCTGA
>NW_011494951.1:8908467-8925285 GCF_000754665.1 Bison bison bison | reverse complement strand
GAGGGTTGTGACGGGGTGAGGGGTCCAAGGGTCCCTGCAGACTCCTTCCATCCCAAGAGCCACATAAGCTGTTGGGTGTGGGAGGCTGGGAGGACCTTGATCAGGGTTCAGGTACAGGCAGGGGCAGTGACTGGGCTCCTTCACAGCCTCCCTGCTCAGCCCTTGGGGAAGGGCTGGTGATATCTTGGAGACCTTGCTGTGGGCGGGGCAGCCTGGGAAACGGCAGCCCCCTGCTCATCCTCTGGGCCTGGCCCGTCACTTCTGCAAGGAAATAGGAAAATTGCAGGCAGCAATTAGAGGTTTCAAAGGCCCTCATGTGTCATTAGGGGCTTGTCACCACCTTTCCCCGAGCTCAGCAATGAATGGCTCCCCACTGTCTCCCGTCAAATTAAAGCTCCTTATCATAGGCTGGAGCATCCTCTGCTAATTGACTCCTGCTTTCCTCACTCATCTTTTATGCCACCGCACCTCGTCCCACCAACGTCTGCAAAAGCCTTCTAATTGCCAGCTCTCTTTGAATCAATTCTATTCAACAGATGTGCATTGGATTTCCGCTCCAGAGCTGGGCCCTGAGAGCAGGGGCAGCCGTGAGGCAGGTGAATCAGATGTCACCGTCTTTGGAATGGAGAAGGACTTCCTCCTGTCTGAGATACTCTTGCCTGGAAAATCCCATGGATGGAGGGGCCTGGTAGGCTGCGGTCCATGGGGTCGCTAAGAGTTGGACACGACTGAGCGACTTCACTTTCACTTTTCACTTTCATGCATTGGAGAAGGAAATGGTAACCCACTCTAGTGTTCTTCTCTGGAGAATCCCAGGGACGGGGGAACCTGCTGGGCTGCCGTCTATGGAGTTCGCACGACTGAAGCGACTTAGCAGCAGCAGCCTGTCTGAGAGAGGAAGTGAGAGTTTGAGCCTCAGTCCAAACTCAGATGCTGAATCATCTCAGGAAAGTTAAAGTCTCCAGCCCTCTGTTATGGAGGCTCAGCAGTAAAATGGGGCTAATATCACAGACTTGCTCTAAAAATTGAGATTTTTATCTGTCTATGGCTTCCCAGGTGGCTCAGACGGTTAAGAATCCGCTTGCAATGCAGGAGACCTGGGTTCAGTCCCTGGATTGGGAAGATCCCCTGGAGAAGGGAATGGCAACCCTTTCCAGTATTCTTGCTTGGAGAACCCCAGGGACAGAGGAGCCTCGTGGGCTGCAGTCCATGGGATGGCAAAGAGCTGGGCACCACTAGGGACTACCACCTTATCTGGCTACCTATGATTTCTATATAGACCACACACATATGCATACACATATGTACAAACACACACATGCGTGCACACCAAACCCTCAAGGACCCACTGTTCTTTTCACTGCAATTCAAATGGGGCCTGAGGCAGCAGCAGTCATCTCTGTCTATAGAAGCTGGCAAAGGCCTCATTGAAGAGGAGAGATGGAGTCAATTTTTCTTCTTCCTGTAGGCACGAGAGGAAAGGAGCATTCCAGGGAAGGGAGCTCCGTGTACAGAGTCAGGGAGGCAGGAAAGAGCCCTGCGTGTTCCAGCAACTGCAAGTCCAATTGGGGTCCTGGTTTTTGGGGGGGCCCAGAGGTGGAGGATGGGGGGAGGTGGGGGAGGATGACCCCAGAGAGGCAGTCGGTGGGCAAGTCTACACCCACCGAGGCCCTGCTGCTTTCATTTGGCAGCTGCTCCTAATGACGCCTCCTCCACTTTTCTCTGTGCTTTGTGATTTCTGCTCTTAATATTACTCAGACTCACCCTTTCCATTCAGCCTTACCTGCTTCCAGCTTCAGGACAAGCCCCTAGCACCACTCAGGACTGATCAGATGTCATCTGTCACTTGTCTGGGCTCAGCTTGTAAAGTCCTCCAGGATAGAGGCCTCCTAGAGGACTCCCCTTATAACCACATTTCAGTAGCACTTTGCAAACAGAGGGAGTTTTGTAAATGCAATTGCCTCACCAGGTAGATTCTTAATTAGCAGCAGAGGAGTAGAGCTGGGAGGAGCAGAAACCCAGTAGAGATCCAACACCTTTTTTTCCAGTGACCTCAAATGAGTCATCAGTCTCTTTGATCCTGATTTTCTGTGTCATCAGTACAAGGGCCAGTTGTTTCTGAGGATGTTCTGAGAAGCAGAGAGCAGCCTCAGGGACTTTGGGAGAAGGGTGCAGCCTAAAGGGAGCCTTTGTTTCCCTAACTGAGGCTGGGAAAGAGCCTGTCAGGTTCTTATGGGCTTGTTTACCTGATGCGCTTGGAGTCTCGGAAGCTGCACCCCTGCCCTCCTAGAGAACAGGGCCCAGGATGGGGCTTTTTCGCCAGCCCTGGTTGTGTGGGTGTCACACTTCACCCCTGTTTATGGTGGTGTGGGCAGTGGCAACCCCTGGGCTGTGGTGGTGACCTTCACAAACCCTGGCAGGAGGGAGCTTGGGATCAGAAAGATGGACACACACGACATCTCCCTGCCAGTAAGTGCAGGAGCTGGGGTTGAGGTGAAAGGTTTTCTGACACCAACTCCAGGATCTTTTTTATCATCCCACCCAATATAAGATGCTCACCGTGCTGCCCAGCTTGGAGCACTGCGCCACCAAAAGGGAAACATACATAGAACCAAGAGCCCCATGGCAACCCATCACAAACCTTGTAAGTTTCGGACTTGACCAACTGTAGGGAGGAGACGGAATAGACAACAGGGAGAGAGGCGTGGGGGCCCCTGGGCGTGGGCGGAGGGAACGACTAGGGGTCAAGTGCAGAGCTGGAGGTCTAGTGACAGTCTAGACTAGCAGAGAGAGGGGGAATAGGGGCTTGAGACGAGGCTGGGCTGGCTACACAGTTGAGCGTGATCAGTCATGACTCAGTCCTTGATGAGGGAGCTGCCTCTGAGGGTGGGTTCAACATTCAGGTGGAGCACTGTTCATACACAGGAGGCAGAGCCACGTTCCTGACTTCACAAAGACGATCTTGCTGTCTGTCTCTTGCTTGAGTTAATCTCACTGTAAAGAAGGGCATCTGGACACATCAGTCTGATCCCTGCTGGTCACAGGTACACGGGGAGCCTGGATGGAAATACAAAACGTGTCTCCACCTTCGCATCATTTAACCTGTCCTTCTCTGGCAGAATCTACCTGGAAGGGTGACTTAGGAGTCCCATCCTCTCTTGAAACCCCCTTCTCCTCCTTCTCAGTCCTTCTATCTTTGGATTCCAGAGGGACTGCCTCAGAACCTTGAGGCTTCCTGCTTGCTGACTTTCTCCTGCCTGAAAATAGTTATGCTGGATCTTCCAAGCTTCAGAGCCTTAGAGGAGCACCCACAATGCAAAGAAATAACTCCCTCATTTTCCTCTCTCTCACTTTATGACATCACCATGCTATTACACCTGAAGAATTACATAAGAGATGCAGGTTCTATCCCTGGGTTGGGAAGATCCCCTGGAGGAGGGCAAGGCAACCCACTCCAGTATTCTTGCCTGGAGAATCCCATGGACAGAGCAACCGAATAGGCTACAGTCGATAGGGTTTAAAAGAGTCAGACATGACTGAAACAACTTAGCAGGCACTTGGTTATTTTAAAGACTTCTGTATGGACCAAAAAGTTCTTCAGTTCAGTTGCTCAGTTGTGTCCGACTCTTTGCGACCCCATGGACGGCAGCATGCCAGGCTTCCCTGTCCATCACCAATTCCCAGAGCTTATTATGGACCAAAAGCTGCTATTCCACAACCCCCACCCCCCACAACCAAATTCATATGTTGAAGTCCTAATCCCCAGTGGGATAGTATTTGGAGACAGGCCTTGGAGAGTTCATCAGGGCTTGATGCGGTCATGAAGGTAGGCATACAATGCACTTAGTAAGCTTATAAGAAGAGGACGCCTTAGACCAGAGCTCCCTCTCTCTGACGTGTGAGGACACGGTGAGAAGGCAGCATCTGAAAGCCGAGAAAAGGGTGCTTACCAGGACCTGATCCTGCTGACACCTTGATCTCAGCCTCCAGAAATATGTGAAACAAATATCTACTATTTAAGCCACCCAGTTGATGGTGTTTTGTTATAGCACCCCAAGATTACAAAACAAGCTTCTTCCTCCAAAGGGTGAGAGAAGGAAAATGATTGGAAGTTAAAGGACGATCCAGAAATGCTAATTCTTGAGAAGGATGCCAGACGGGAAAGACACATGACCGCCTCTTCCACGGAGTCCTCCTTGACCTCCCCAGATTGACACTGACCTCACTCGCACACAAGCTCAGCTGCCATGCCTGCAGTGTTGAGTGGCATTGGTTTGGGTGCCTATGTCCTTTTCTCAACTGACTCTGAGGTCCTTACAACTGGACCTTGCTTGTTGGTTCTCTCTGTGCATGGCTGGCACATGCAAGGGCCTCCATGAATGTCTATGAGTGGAACACGCAGTAAGAGGAACTCTAGTTACATCTCCCAGGATATACTTTTCAGGTGTAGGCATCTTAGATCCAGCACCACAGTTAAGAGTTCTGGCCCTGCATGAGAATGCCTGGGTTGGAATCCTTCCCCTCCCACTTAGCTTCCCGACCTTAGGCTAATAGTTGACTCTTCCTGAGTCTTAGTTTCTACAACGATAACATACAGGTGGGAAAGATGCTTCAGCTTGTGGTGCAGTCAGCTAAGATCATCCAAGAAAATAGTACTGGGCCTAGAGTCAATAGCAATGCGTGTGTGCACACGCTCAGTCATGTCTGACTCTTTGTGACCCCATGGACTCTAGCCCACCAGGCTGTCCATGGGATTCTCCAGGCAAGAATACTGGAGTGGATTGCCATTTCTTTCTCCAGGGGATCTTCCCAACCCAGGGATCGAACCCACTTCTCTTGTGTCTCTGGCATTTCCAGGTGGATTCTTTACCACTGTACCTGGGAAGCCCTCAATACTCAATAAATCTCAGCAATTATTATGTTTCCAGGAGGCAGAAGGGAGGGAGATTGCTCTGTGTGATGACCAGGGATATGAGAGGGGCTGGTCTTGAACTGATCTTAGAGGGTGGTTGTCGATAGTACGGCATACTTGGTGTGTGCTAACACGTGGCATACATTTGCTTCATTCTTAACACAAGTCTGCAAGGAAAGGATAATTAGCTTCATGGTAAAGAACAGACTGAGGCTCAGTGAAGTTGTGCAAACCTGCCCAAGATCACACAGCTAATAAATTACGGAGCGTGGGCTTGACCTCAAGTTTACCTGACCCTATCAGTGTACAGGCAACCCCAGGGGCAGGAAAGCCAACGTCATCTACACTCTGGTTACAAGAGAAGGTGCCTGTAAAGACAGGAGGACAGATGATGAAAGAGAAGACAGATGGGGTCAGGGGTGCTCTCTAGTGCCAGGCGGGGAACTTGAACTTGTTCCATAAATATTACGATGCCATTTCAAGGGTGGGAACAGGGAAGAAAGCAGATGAAAGGGTGGAGAGAAGCCTAGATTGTAGTATGTGCTGTGCTCAATCACTCAGTTGTGTCCAACTCTGTGGCCCCATGGACTGTGGCCCACCAGGCTCCTCTGTCCATGGGATTTTCCAGGCAAGAATTCTGGAGTCGGTTGCCATTTCCTACTCTAGGAAATCTTCCCAACCCAGGGACTGAACCTGAGTCTCTTGTGCTTCCTGCATTGCAGGCGATTCTTTACCACTGAGCCACCTGTGAAACCCCCAGATTGCAGTATGCACGCTCAATCACTCAATCAGGTCTGACTCTTTGCAACCCCATGGACTGAAGCCCACCAGGCTCCTCTGTCCGTGGGATTCTCCAGGCAAGAATACTGGAATGTGTTGCCATTTCCTCCTCTAGGGGATCTCCCTGACCCAGGGAGATTACAGTATAGTCTTTGTCACTTATCATCACAGATCTCAGCTGTGTGACGTGTGTGGGAGCTGGGGTGATAAAGAGAGGGCCTGGGTGCTACAGAAATGCCCGTCCTTGGCCTCGTGTCCACTGCAGCTATTTGTAGAATTTCCAACTCAGATCTCAGCATCTGGATGCTCTGCTACCAAGCAGCCAGGTCCAGTTGGGAGGGAGAGGATGCCCATGAGAATACAGGTAAAGAAGCTCCCGCCTCCTCTGAGGATGCCCGAGCTCTGAGGGGGCCTCTGTCCTGAGAGGCTGCATGCTGGGCTCTAAGCTACTCCTCAGGAATCAGCCTTGCACAGGCGCCTCAGTCCCTGCCCTTCAGTTCCCTTTCGTAAAATCGGGGGATGATAGCGCCATCTGCTCAAATGCACCGGCTTTATCAAGAGAGCCTGTGTTTGTGAAAAAGTGCAAAATAATCATCCAAGCATTAAATTTGCCACCCAGATACTTTCTCTGTCCTATCTCCACCCCAAGCAAACTCCACTGAATTCAATAATTACGCCACCAAAATAGTCACTGGACATGCAAAAGAGAAATGAGAAAAATTCGTCCTCAAATCTCTCTCTCATTAATAGAGGAATTCCAGACCCAAGCAAATATGCCAGTGGGCAACCTGGATGTCATCTGTCATCTGAGATTCCTCCCGAGTCGTGCCCATTGCTAGTGATGTCACCACGTGAGCACTTTCTATATGTAAGGCACTGACTGCATATAGATATATATATATCTCATATATATCTCAGGCCCTTCTCGTTTTTCACAGAGATGATTTCAATAACCTGCACCCTGGTCTCCTTTGCTACTGTCCAATCCCTTCTCCCCATGGACATTCGAATGAGCCTTCTCAAACACATAGAATCATGTCATTACCATTTAAACTCTGAATGGACTTCTTTGTCTCCAAGACAAAGTCTAAATTCCTTGACAGGCCATGGAAAGCCCTTTATTTTATTTATTTATTTATTTATTTTTATTTTTTTCTTTTTTTTAAATTTTATTTTATTTTTAAACTTTACATAATTGTATTAGTTTTGCCAAATATCAAAATGAATCCATCACAGGTATACATGTGCTCCCCATCCTGAACCCTCCTCCTTCTTCCCTTTATTTTTGTAAATGCATTTTTACTGAAGTCTAGTTGATTTACAATGTTGTGTTAGTTTCTGCTGAGCAGCAAAGCGAATCACATATACATGTGCATATGCGTATACATGTATTTGGGATTCCTTGATGGCTCAGACAGTAAAGAGTCTGCCTATAATGTGTGAGACCCAGGTTCAGTCCCTGGATGGGGAAGATCTCCAGGTTGATATTCTGGCCTGGAGAATTCCATGGACAAAGGAGCCTGGTGAGCTACAATGGGGTCACAAAGAGTCAGATGCGACTGAGTAACTAACACACACCCACAAACATATATTCTCTTTTCTAAGTTCTATTCTCATATACCATGGGCTTCCCTGGTAGCTCAGAATCTGCCTGCAATATAAGGGACCTGGGTTCAATCCCTGGGTCTGGAAGATCCCCTGGAGAAGGAAAGGGCAACCCACTCCAGGATTCTTGCCTGGAGAATCCCATGGACAGAGGAGCCTGGTGGGCTACAGTCCATGGGGTTGCAAAGAGTCGGACACCACGGAGCAACTAAGCACACATTCCTATACAGGTCATTACCGAGTACTGAGTAAGTTCCCTGTGTTATACAGGAGGTCCTCATTAGTTATCTATTTTATATTTAGTAGTGTGTGTACGTCGGTCTCAATCACGCAATTTATCCCTCCCCTCCACTTTCCCTCTTGGTAGCCACAAGCTTGTTTTCAACATCTGTGACTCTTTGTTTTGTTAACAGGTCCATTTGTATCATTTTGTAAAGATTCCACATGTAAGTGATATCCTATGATACTGGTCTTTCTCTGTCTGACTTATTTCACTCAGTATGACAATCTCTAGTTGCAGCCATGTTGCTGCAAACAGCTTTATTTTGTTCTTTGTATGGCTGGACAATATTCCATTGTGGATCTCTCTATACCACATTTTCTTTACACGTTCCTTTGTAAGTGAACATTTAGGTTGCTTCCATGGCCTGGCCATTGTAAAGCAAAGCTGTTTCTGATTTTAGCTTTGCAACCCGCTTTCAGTGCCCTCTAAATACTCCAGCCAAGAAAATAGGACCACAGTCGTGATTCCACCCATCAAGGCTTCTCTAAGTCTCTATACTGGAATTCCATTCTCCCCTCATCAATCTGCTGCTGCTGCTGCTAAGTCGCTTCAGTCGTGTCTGACTCTGTGGGACCCCATAGATGGCAGCCCACCAGACTCCCCGGTCCCTGGGATTCTCCAGGCAAGAACACTGGAGTGGGTTGCCATTTCCTTCTCCAATCGCATCGATCTAGGAAAGTCCAACTCCTGACTCGGAACTGAGGGTTTTCTCTTACAAGAAGCCTCTCTCTGCCATCATGTGCCCAGTTAACACACCCACTACTGTACTGTCTATAGTAATTGCTACTTCTTTTTTTTATGTAAATTATGAGGAAGTAGATCAGAGGAGTGGTGATGGCAGGATGCCCCTAACGTGAAGAGAGAACAGAGGAGGAGCATTTATCCTCGGTTGGTCCTGGTTTTCGGGAACACATCAGGGAAGAGGTAGAATTCCAAAGCATTTCAAAGGAAGAATTGGATGCCTTGAGGTCACCGTGCTCTGAATTCCCAGCTGTCACCAAGGAGAAGGTCAGTATCGAAGGCTGTTGAGTAGGAAGAAGACAAAGTTCCTTGAGCAAGCTCAGGGCAGATAGATGGAGGTAGCTTTTGTTCTCCAGGTGGGCCTGCTGGCTGCTGGCTCCTCTGGCCATGGGCCAGGTGCCCCTTAGCAGGTGATATTTTAAGAGATCCGGCACCAGCAGCAAGTGTGGGTGAATTTGACATTTACTAAGACTCTTTCCCTCCACAAAAATGAAGTTCCAGCCATCAGGGAGGGGTCCAAGGGCCGCAGACATTATCATTTTACTGGCCGGGGCATCTTTTGCCACCATCGGAAAACAAACATCCACCTTCTGACTTTGCTTCCAGCAGCCCTGGGTCTCTCATTGAACAGTGTTTTCTGGGATTTTTTTTTTCTGGGGAACCAGAAGCAGGTTCCTTGACCCCTGACTTGACCAGTCAAAGGCAAAGAAAACAAAGAAGCCACCATCCTCATCCCCTCACTCTGTAGCTTCTGAGCTTCTATAAGATTACAGAACCATCTCCTGTTTGTTGTTGGTGTTCAGCTGCTACGTCATGTCTGACTCTTTGCAACCCCATGGACTGATGCACGCCAGGATTCCCCATCTTTTCATTATCTCCTGTTTGGTCCTTTCTAACTCTGTAAAGAAGGCTGAGCACTGAAGAATTGATGCTTTTGAACTGTGGTGCTGGAGAAGACTCTTGAGAGTCGCTTGGACTGCAAAGAGATCAAATAAGTCAATTCTGAAGGAAATCAACTCTGAATATTCATTGGAGGGACTATTGCTGAAGCTGAAGCTCCAATACTTTGGCCACCTGATGTGAAGAGCTGACTCACTGGAAAAGACCCTGATGCTGGGAAAGATTGAAGGCAAAAGAAGAAGCAGGTGGCAGAGGATGAGATGGTTAGATAGCATCACTGACTCAATGGACATAAATTTGAGCAAACTCTAGGAGATAGTGGAGGACAGAGGAGCCTGATGTGCCACAGTCCATGGGGTCGTAAGGAGTCAAACGCGACTCAGCAACTGAACAACAACAACAACTTTAAGCATATCAAATAATTCCTTATTCCCAGGAAGACAATTCTCTGCTTCCACAATTCTTATTTCAATCTTATTGCAGCCCATTTTCTCCTCCACTTTTTAAATTTCCACCCCATACCTCTTACTCCAGCCCCTCAATCTTGGTCCAAATGAGCACTTACTCTGTTGGGTTTTAGATATTTTGAATATGTATGGATGGTAATTGTATCTTCTGCCCCTAAATGCATCTTTTTAAGACTTCAGTTCAGTTCAGTTCAGTCGCTCAGTCGTGTCCGACTCTTTGCGACCCCATGGACTGCAGCACTCCAGGCCTCTCTGTCCATCACCAACTCCCGGAGTCCACCCAAACTCGTGTCCATTGAGTCAGTGATGCCATCCATCCATCTCATCCTCTGTCATCCCCTTCTCCTCCTGCCTTCAATCTTTCCCAGCATCGGGGTCTTTTCAAATGGGTTAGGTTTTTGTTAAGGTCAACTCTTCTAGTCTCTCCTTTTACATTCAGAGCTTCTGCCCCTTTTAGAATATGGATCTTGCTAGAAGGGTTATTAATTCCTTGCCATTGAGAGTGGATTAGGCCATCTGTCCTGAATCCTCACCTGATAGTGATGTTAACAGCAGCTACCACTGACCATGGGCTCCATACTGGCCAGACACTGGATGTGGCCCCTGACCTGAATCCATGATCTCGCTCATTGTGACAATGAGTCTGAACATTCCGTATCACTGTTGTCCCCAGCGTGCAGGTGTGAGAACGAGGCTCAGAGGGGCTACACAGATCAGACAGATCAGACAGATACTGGCAGATCAGACAGATACTGAGATTCCAAATCTACCTGCCTCTGAAACCAAAGTTCAGAGTCCCATGCCGCCTTATATCTTGAGCTTTTGTTGAGGTCTGTTTTAATTTCTCCTTCTTAAGAAAATGAT
Source organism: Bison bison bison (assembly GCF_000754665.1). Classification (NCBI taxonomy): domain Eukaryota; kingdom Metazoa; phylum Chordata; class Mammalia; order Artiodactyla; family Bovidae; genus Bison; species Bison bison. Next base: position 8,914,733 of record NW_011494951.1, on the reverse strand, counting down.
GATAAATAAAGACAGAGGATGAGATCTGAGAAACAAACATCCTGGACACCCTGAAATTGTCCTCTCCCCTTATTAAGGGCCTCCCAGCAGGAGTGAAATTCAGTTTCCTTAGCTAAATCCATTTGAATTCATTTCCAGGAGCTAAAATTTGACAAGCGGCTGTAACAACGCACTCTGGTGGAGGCCTGGTCTGTAGCCGCCGGCATGCCTGCCACGGTCTAATTTTGTTTCTCTCCCGTTTGCCTGGTGTGATTTGTCCTTTAGAAACCAGCCTCATCTGGGAATAGTGTGCATTTGTTAATTACCTTTACAGAGCCAGCAGATGGTGCAGGAAGCACTGTATTTTCTGTGGACCCAAGCCAAAACAGAGAGAGAGAGGCATCTGTTTATTTGTTTAATTTCTTTGCAAGGAAATGGTGGGTATAAAAATAAAACCGATCATCACTAGGCATTTCAAAACGAGAAACACTTTTGGTGTCGCATAATAATGGTTTAAAATAAAATTCCCTTTTATTCCCCAAAGCCTTTGCAATTCAAAGAAGCCAAGGAACCAGGAACTGGCTGTGCTGGACTCAGACAGGCCCCATTATGTGTGGGTGCTAAATCATTTCAGTCGTGTCCCATTCTTTGCAACCCTATGGCCTGTAGCCTTCTAGACTCCTCTGTCCACGGGATTCTCTAGGCAAGAATATTAGAGTGGTTGCCATGCCCTCCTCCAGGGGATCTTCCTGACCCAGGGATCAAACCTGCATCTCTTAGGTCTGCTACATTGGCAGATGGGTTCTTTGCCATACCTAGGAAGCATTAGCCAGTCTTAGACGCTGGCCATACTTAGCTGTTGAGGAAAAGAGCCCTGATCTTAGGTGGAGAACCACCCAGCAACTGGGCGCCATGTACAGTCTCTCACTGTGTGTCCATAGCCCCACTTCTTGACTGGCCAAAGGCCAGGTGAGTTTCCTATGAACAGAAGATTACAGTCACTCTGTCTAAACATTTGATGGCAGGAGTTCAGAATAGAAATCTATACCTCTGTCCCTAGAATCAGAATATCCCAGAGGGAAGGAGCCTTCAAAGCACCCCAGTTGAACCCCCTCCTTTCAGAGATTAGGACATAGAGAACCCAGAGCAGGAAAGGGCTTGATTCCAAGTCACCAAGATTATCAGTGGCAGAGTCAGAGTCAGAAGCGAGGTGACCACATCTCTCAGCTTGCTGCCCCCTTCCAGAAACTCTGCCAGATGAGGAGAAGACAGGGAGGGTCAGGCTGGGAAGACTCTGCACGGGCTATGTGAGCAAAGTCTTAAGAGACTGCTGGCTGGGCAAAAATGGGCCCTCAAGGCCACACACCTGGAGGTGGGCAGACACGTGACTCTGAGAAGCTCAAAATAGACTAAAGAGACAAGAGCACCAAGAAAGGTTGCTGGTGAAGTTGTCTTGTCATGAAGATACAGCATCAGCAGACATCAGCAGGGACAGTCATAGTCGGGCCTGTGTCTAATATGGTGCAGACGGGCTGGTGGGGAACCAGACTGAGGCAGAGATGTCACGGGGGATAAACAGAAAAGGGTCTGACACAGGGTGGTGACATCAAAGATCAAGAGGTTTCATCTTGCTGCACTCCATAGGAACTTCTCTGCTCAAGGTCACCAATGACCTTGAAGTGACCTTGGAATCCAGTGGTCACTTCATTGGCCTGACCTTTCTCAACACAGCTAACCACTACCTTCTTCTTCAGATGCGTTATTTTCTTAGGGTGCAGACACCACACTCAAGTGTTCTTCTTCCTTCCTCGGGGCCCCGTCTTGGCTCAGCTTCTCTGCCATGTCTCTAAACAGTGGGGACCACAAGCCTCCCTCCTTGAATTCTTCCTCCTCATCCAAATTCTTCCCAAGGCTTTAAACATCATCTTCGAACCATCAGCTTCTGATTGTCTCTCTTAAGCACTGATCTTTGCCTTCATATTTGCATGCATTTATCCAACAGCTTACCATTCAAAAATCAAACGGATCTCTGGAGCACAGAGTCAGATAAATGAAAATCCTCCAGTCATGACACACTGTCAGAGTCAATCCATGCAACGAACACCCATGAGCCAAGGGCATGTCCAGAGCTAGATCTTTCTACACATTTATGTGCTTTTCGCCTGCTCTTTTCCTGGTCCTTCTCACCCTAAAGTAAACATCGTTCGGTGTTTTACTTTGTCATCTCCTTTTTTTTTTAAGACACAGTTTTATCACATATATAAATGCATGCCTAAAAGAGATAACTTTTGTTTCCAGTGGTTATTTGAATTGTATTGAAAAAGTATGCTGTATATCGTCACGAAGGTACACTTTTCTTGTTTTCTGCGGCCTCAACCAATCTTTTTTCACTGCTGAATGGATTCTTTACCAGCTGAGTCACTAGAGAAGCCCAAGAATACCAGAGTGGGTAGCCTATCCCTTCTCCAGGGGATCTTCCCGACCCAAGAATTGAACCAGGGTCTCCTGCATTGCAGATGGATATCTTTACCAGCTGAGCTACCAGGGAATCCCCCTCAAATATACCACCATATGTATCCGCTTTCCTGTCCATGGGCATTTGGGTTGTCTCTGGATTACTATTAAAGTTAGCATCATTATGGGCATCTTGTCACATCTGCTGACACATATGTAAGAAATGCATTTAGGGGTGTACCTAGGAGTGAACTCCTCATTGATTCAGTTCAGTTCAGTCAGTAAGCCTTGTCTGACTTTGCAACCCCATGGACTGCAGCACACCAGGCCTCCCGTCCATCACCAACTCCCGGAGTTTACTCAAACTCATGTCCGCTGAATTGGTGATGCCATGCAGCCATCTCATCCTCTGTCATCCCCTTCTCCTCCTGCCTTCAATCTTTCCCAGCATCAGGGTCTTTTCCAATGAGTCGGTTCTTCACACCAGGTGGCCAAAGTATTGGAGCTTCAGCTTCAGCATTAGTCCCAATGAATATTCACGACTAATTTTCTTTAGGATTGACTGGTTTGATCTTCTTGCAGTCCAAGAGACTCTCAGAGCCTTTTGGCTCTCAGCTTTCTTTATAGGTTATAAATGTTCAACTTTACGTAATGATGCCAAACTGTCTTATACAATGATGATACCAGTTCACATTCCAGCTAGCAGTGTATAATATGCATTCTTTTTGTTCCACATTTTGATCAACACTTGATATTGTTAGACTTTTAAATTTCTGTCAATTACCTGAACATAAAATTCCATCTCATCAGGATTTTGATTTGCATTTCACTGATTACCCTTGAGGTTGAGCGGCTCTTCATAAGTTTATTGCATATTTTTTGGGTTAGTAATATGTCTTTCCATGTCTTTTGCTTATTTTTTCTATTGATTTATCATATTGTTATTGCATTGTAAGAGTTCTTAAATGTTTTGATATTTGTGTCTTTTTATACTAACCTTTTGCCTGGTGTGTGTCGTTTGTATATATTCTAGTTTATAGCTTGATTCTTCATTTTCTTTAATATGTCTTTTTTAATTAACAAAATTTCTTAATTATAATGTTCTTAAATTTTTCAGTCTCTTATACTTTGTGCTTTTTATCTTTATTTTTTTTTCCCTATCCTAAAATGAGAAAGATATTCTTCACTACATTACATAAGAATTTGAAAGTTTTTACAATGACCCTTGGGTCTCGCATTTATCTGAAATTCATTTTTAGTGCAGTGTCAGGCAGTGATCCAATTTCACCTTTTTCCTCCCATGATGAGTGACCATTTTATCAACACCTTTTGGTAAACAGAATCTCATCTCCCCACTGATCTGTCAAACTACCTGCATCCATATATTAGATTCTATATAAACATGCTTAGTTTCTGGGGTCTCTATTCTATTACAGTGGTAGGAATAAATTTTATCATTTTGTTCATCCAACACTTTTCCTTTCATTTCTTTTTAGAGACTTCCCCTTTTCTCTCTGTTGGCCTTCCTATGGATGTGGACAGATGACCCAGGCTGGACAGCAAGCATTCTCCATCTCCTGAGCAAGGTGATTAGTTTAAAATTGGTCATCTGATTAATTAAAGAGTCAAGAAAAGAGAAAGCATCACTGAATGAGAGCAGAGGCAGCTGCTTGATGACAGCCTTTGAGCACCTGGATCCAGCTGTGCCTGAAGCAGGTACCCTTTGCACTACCCATTACATAAGCAAATGAATGATCCTTGATAAACTTAAGGAGGGTTTTTAATCTCTTGCAATTAACAAACACATATGGCCACAGTCTCATCTACCTGCAGGTGACTCAAGATAATCTATGGCAGAGTCAATTTTTTTTTTTTTCAAACACTGTCTCTCCCTCTATGTGTGTGTGTGTTAGTCAGTCATGTCCAATATTTTGTGACCCCATAGACTGTAGCCTGCCAGGCTCCTCTGTCCATGGAATTCTCCAGGCAAGAATACTAGAGTGGGGAGCCATGCCCTTCTCCAGGGGATCTTCCCTACCCAGAGATCCAACCTGGGTTTCCTGCATTTTAAGCAGATTCTTTACCATCTTAGTCACCAGGAAATGCCATGTTTCTCCCTCTGCTCCCACCCAAAGACAAACAGAAGCAAGATTAAGTTCAAAAAGCTCCAGGCAACACTTTTAAGACCTTAATTAAAGCGTAGAACTCATTGTCTAGGTAAATTCGATGCAGAAGTCCCATATAAAGAACATATAAAAGTGATATCACTGTGGTTGAGAAAAGGCTGAGGATGCACACAGACCTCCTTAGCTGGCCTAAGAGCCATCCATTTCCATAGATTATGAGCCTGATCATCTTAGCCTGGAGAATTTCCCTAGCAGGTCTTACTAGACCATTAAAAAAACAAAACCAAAAAAAAAAATATATTTTGGTTTTAGAGTGGATAACTTTAGGCTGTTCAGTCTGGAAATAACAGATAACAGGGCAGATATCTTTGGAGGCCGTTCTTAATCCCTGGCAGTAACAGATGTCATCAGCATGGGGAGAATGCTGACTTTTCCGTTCTCTGGAGCGGAGAGGCAGAGGAGGCAGAGGGGCCTTTTGCTAGACTGAGAGTCGTAGTAGATCCAGCAGGGAACCTGGGAATAGCCGCTTCGGGTTTCTTCCTCCTCCCACTCTGCCTTCAAATTTATGACCCTCTATGCTCCTGCCTCCATTGCCTCAGCACCTGAACAGTCTCCTAGTAGGAGGTGCAAATCAGCCAGTCTTTGCACTTCTGTTTGAAGTCAGATCTCTCCAGGGGAACCCACTTATCACCTGGAATCCCACTGCCTGTTGAAATCTTGGTGCATGTGTGTGTGCTAAGTTGCTTCAGTCATGTCTGACTCTTTTATGACCCCATAGACTGTAGCCCACCAGGCTCCTCTTTCCATGGGATACTCTAGGCAAGAATATTGGAGTGGGGTGCCATTTCTTCCTCCAAGGGATCTTCCTCACCCAGGGATCGAACCCACCTCTCTTAGATCTCCTGCATTGGCAGGTGGGTTCTTTACCACTAGCACCACCTGCTAAGCCCTGAAATCTTGGTAGCTTGATTCAAACCCCATAATTCCATGGTCAGTGGGATTCCAAAGTCCTCCCCAACATTTATTGATTCCTGAAACACTTAAATTGTGCCAGGATCCTCTGCCTTGGGAAAAATATGGAAGGTTTATGGGAAAATAAGAAGGAGAAACAAACCTGACAGGGAGGTTTATAATAGGGTAAATGATAGATAGGGTAAATGATAGGATAAATGATAATAAGGTAAATGATAGAATCAAAATTCAGCATGATCTTGAAAGATAAAGCCAAGGTGAAATTGGCATTATGAGATTGGACAGGGAGAAATGCAAGATTTTCCATTTCAAGTTTTTTCCTTCTTTTTTAAGTTAAGGATAGAATGAATTAATGAATAATATATATGTATGAATGTTGTGGGGCTTTCCAGGTAGCTCTAGTGGTGAAAAATTCACCTGCCAATGCAGGAGACATAGGTTCAATCCCTTCATCAGGAAGATCCCCTGGTTGAATAGGAAATGGCAACCCATTCCAGTATTCTTGCTGGGAGAATCCCATGGACAGAGGAGCCTGGCAGGCTCAGTTCAGTTCAGTTCAGTCGCTCAGTTGTGTCAGATTCTTTGCAGCCCCATGGACTGCAGCACGCCAGGCTTCCCTGTCCATCACCAACTCCCGGAGTTTACTCAAACTCATGTCCACTGAGTCGGTGATGCCATCCAACTATCTCATCCTCTGTTGTCCCCTTCTCCTCCTGGCTTCAATCTTTCCCAGCA